>NC_133325.1:69157707-69419015 GCF_042186555.1 Aquarana catesbeiana | reverse complement strand
TCTTCTCTTCTCTCTCTCTCTCTCCTGGCGTTCTGACCCTCTGTTGTAGTGGCTCATGCAAAAAAAAAGGTATCCCTCAGTGCAGTAATCCATTAAAAAAATATTTAATAAAACTTAGTAACTTACATACTTATTAACTTACATTACAGTAAAAGCCTTCAAAACTCCTAAAACTGACAGCAGGGCTCGCAGGCTCCTGCGTCACTTCCGGGTTTCGGCTGCGTCACCTGGCTCCAGTCACTCCACACATATCCTCATGGTTACGTGACTTCCTCAGGAGTGGAAGGGGGACACCGGCTAATGTCCAGATATTGTCCACTAAAGAAAAGTGATTTTTGCTCTACTAGATCTACTACTATTTAACCAAAAAGGAAGATTAAGTCCTCGGTTATACAAACTTTTTATCTTGAAGTATCCCACCACTTCCCTCATCCCTATCCAAGTTCTCCAAAAAATAAAAGCAACATCCACTAGACTGTTTTTTGGAGAAAAGAGTGATTGAGCCTGTTGTGTGCCTGTCTGCGGGGCTGAAGTTGGGAAGACCTGGACAAGTAATTCATGTGGCTCCTAGCGCTACAGCTATAACAAAATGCACTATTTAAAGTGGTACTAAAACTCTAAAAAAATTTTTTATATATATATTGTAACTTACAAATCATTAGATGTGGTGGCTGCATTTGTTTTTTTTTTTTTTTTAGGCTTTTTCCTCTTTCTTTTCACCTGATGATCCAGCCAGTAACACACCTCCTGTGTTAGAGTGACCTAACTCTGGATGAATGAGCACAGGGGGCACAGCAAACATCAGAATTGTCAGTCTGGGGGTGGGGAGTGTTGGATGAACAAACAGATTTATGCGGCGTGTACACGACCGGACTTTTCGGGATCAAAGGTCCGACGGAACGAATCCGTCGGACAATTCCATCATGTGTGGGCTTCATCGGACCTTTTCTGTCGAAGAATCTGACGGACCTTAGAAATAGAACATGTTTCAAATCTTTCCGACGAGACTCGATTCCTATAGAAAAATCCGCTCGTCTGTATTCTAGTCCGACGGACCAAAAAAGACGGCAAGGGGCAAACTATTGGCTACTGGCTATGAACTTCCTTATTCTAGTCCGGTCGTACGTTATCAAATTTGAAAGGATCGGACTTTGGTGTGATAGTGTGTAGGCAAGTCCGTTTCCTCGGAACTCCGTTGAAAAGTCCTTCGGCGTTCAGTCCGACGAAAAGTCCGCTCGTGTGTACGCGGCATTAGGTTATACTAACAAACTGAAGCCAAACTTCAGCTAATATGTTATAAGCAGTTACAGCAAACATTTTTTTTTCCATTTAGGATGGTTTGTCTCATCCCTGTAACAGATACATCTCCAGGGCAGCTTCTTTAGAAAAACAACAGACTTAATAATCTGCAATATAATAAATGTTTGCTTTTTGGGTCTTGTACATAAGTAAACATTTATCTTACCGCTAAATTATTGCATTTGTTATTAAGAAAAATCATTATAAAGGAAAACCAGTGGGTGACAAATCTCTTGTGGGTTTAACTAATCTTTTTTTTTTTCTTATTAATTCTTCATGGTCTGCATAACCGGGGGGCATGGTATGGGAAGTACATACACTATATTGCCAAAAGTATTGTGACGCCTGCCTTTACACGCACATGAACTTTAACGGCAATCCCAGTCTTAGTCCGTAGGGTTCAATATTGAGTTGGCCCTCCCTTTGCAGCTATAAGAGCTTCAACTCTTCTGGGAAGACTATCCACAAGGTTTAGAAGTGTGTCTATGGGAATGTTTGACCATTCTTCTAGAACAAGGGTCGTCAACCCCCCAGGCTGCGGGCCCACTACCGGGCCGTGGCCTTTCTGCAGCCGGGCCGTAGGTGCAGGTGGCCAGCATGAGACACCTGGACGGGTGGCATGAAAGAGCCCGGCAGGTGGCATTGAAGAGCCGGGTGGCCGGCATGAGAGCTGGGTGGATGGAAGAAGGCGAGGCGGGCGGGAAAGCAGAGATGACATCATCTCTCTCTGCCTCGACAGACATGTGCTTGCTGGATGTCTGTCGGTGATCACCCTGAAATGCTGAGTGCCTGGCTGTCCCTGGGGTCTGAATCTTCCGTGCCTGGGAGCAGCATGTAGGGAGTGATGGCACATCTTCAGGTCTACATGGGGGGAGGTTCAGACCAACATGGCTGCCAGGCACCTGGCATTTTCAGAGCGAGCAATGTCACCCTCAATATTCCTCTCCATTCTACAGCCAGAACCACTGCTGCTATTCTAAATGGGATCGAGGCGAAGGCGCATTTGGAACCCACCACTGCATAGAGGCTGCCTCTGTGCTAAATGGACCAGTGCTGCCACCAATGCAGTGATGGCAGGCAGTGTGGCAAGTGACATTCCACATCTGGTGGCAGGCAGTGTGGCAAGTGACATTCCACATCTGGTGGCAGGCAACGTGGCAGGCAGCTTGGCAAGTGATATTCCGCATCTGGTGGAAGGCGACGTGAGAAGTTACATGCTCAGGGCTCCCACTGATTCTGCATTATGGTGAGTTGAACTATTTCATTTATTATTATTACTACAATGTAATAATAGAAATAATGCACTTCAATCACCCTCACAAAATATCAAGTAGTGGTGCCGTGATGATTGAAGCGCTAATACCAGCCCATTGCCCGCAAAAAATTACTTACCATCTGCGGTGACCCCCCCCCCCCCTCGGTCCTTGGCACAATTTTTCTTCCATGCAGCCAGTCCCTGGTGCCAAAAAGGTTGGGACTGCTGTTCTAGAAGGCCTGGCTCGTAGTCTCCACTCTATTTCATCCCAAAGGTGTTCTATCAGGTTGAGGTCAGGACTCTGTGCAGGCCAGTCAAGTTCCTCCATCCAAACTCGCCTCATCTATGTCTTTATGGACCTTGCTTTGTGTACCGGTGCGTCATGCTGAAAGGGGCCATCCCCAAACTGTTCCCAGAAAGTTGGGAGCATGAAATTGTCCAAATTGCCTCTGGTATGCTAACACCCTAAGAGTTCCCTTCACTGCAACTAAGGGGCCAAGCCAACCCCTGAAAAAACAGCCCCACACCATAATCTCCCATCCACCAAATGATGTGGAGGAATGGTCGAATACTTTTGGCAATATAGTGTGGATGAGCGAGTTTGGGGTAGAGGAACTTGACTGGCCAGCTGGACATCAACCCGATAGGGTTGAATTAAAGTGGAGACTGCAAGCCAGGCCATCTCGTCCAACATCAGTGCCTGACAAATGAGCTTCTGGAAGAAAGGTAAAAACATTCCCCATAGACACACTCCTAAACCTTGTGGACAGCCTTCCCAGAAGAGTTGAAGTTGTTATAGTTGCAAAGGGTGGACCAACTCAATATTGAACCCTACGGACTAAGACTGGGATGCCATTAAAGTTCATGTGCGTGTAAAGGAAAGGTGTTCCAATACTTTTGGTAATATAGTGTAGTCCGGGAAATAAAGCTTCCTGTGCTATTATAAAAGCGTGAGAAACTGTCAGAAGTAGCACATTCCACATTAACAGAGCAGATAGACCTGTTTTTGTTTTATCTGCCTCCAGTTTCTGTTTAACAATGAAATAGAAACTAGTACAGGTCTGCACCCAAAGGTATACATTAGTATACCAGATTCTCACCTGGTGCCACCTTGTCATATGGGATGTGAGCTGTCAGCAGACTGCTCCCATTCCTTTCTCTCTACCCGTGCAGTGATCACACAACACGAGCAGAGGGTGCACACAGTTAACACCATCCTCCTCCCTCCACTCTGAGCTGAGCTGGGGACAGTGATGGCAGTGAGATTAGAGTATGCAGCTCCAACGCTTCCAATTTTTTGTCCCGTGTGCTTTGCCTGTCACTGCTATTTAGGAGAGATCAGGTCCCTGTTCTGTGGCTAAGGGTCCTGTACCTTTTTGGTAATTAGGAGCAACATCTGCTCCATGTTCTACATTTAGAAAAGTTGAGCTTGCACAACACTTCGTATTTCCCCCCATAGTTGAGAGGTACCGTAGATAATCCTTAGATTGCAGCCGTCAGATGTAGCCTGCTTGTATACAACGATGTCATCATTCCTTTACCAATTGGCTGAATGTATTTATTTTTTTTAAAAAGTGGAAGTAAACCCTTCTATCATTTTCAGCCAAGGAAGCTGCCATCTTGGCCTCTGTTTAATCTTTAACTGCCATGGTGCTGCATATGTGATCAGTTAACCACTTGCCACCCGCCATATAGCAAAATGACAGCGGCAAAGTGGTTTCAATATCCTGACCGGACGTCATATGCAGATCGCGCCGATCATTGTTGCGGGTGTGTCCGGCTGACACACCGCAACACCGATCTAGGTAAAGAGTCTCTGACGGAGACACTTTACCAAGTGATCAGCCGTGTCCAATCACGGCTGATCACAGTGTAAACAGGAAGAGCCGGTGATCAGCTTTTCCTCACTCGCGTCTGTAAGACGCGAGTAGAGGAGAGCCGATTGGCTGCTCCTCTGACAGGGGGGGTCTGTGCTGATCGATTATCAGCGCAGCCCCCCGAGGATGCCCACACTGGCCCACCAGGGATGCCACTAAGACCACCAGGGATGCCACCACTAATCACCACCAGGTATGCCACCCTAGACCATCAGGGATGCCAATCAGTGCCCACAATGAATGCCAATCAGTGCCCACAATGGGCATCACTGATTGGCAGGCATTATTACTTGGCACTGATTGGCATCCATCAGTAACATTTATTAGTGTACAGTGCCCATCCATGCCCATCCGTGCCACCTATCATTGCCCATCTGTGCCACCTATCAGTGCCCATCCGGGCCACCTATCAGTGCCCATCCGTGCCGCCTATAAGTGCCTATCAGTGCTGCATATCAGTGCTACCTATCAGTGCCCAGCAGTGCCGCCTATCAGTGCCCCATCAGTGCCGCATATTAGTGCCACCTCATCGGTGCCCATCAGTGCCGCCTTATCAGTGCCCATCAGTGCAGCCCCATCAGTGAAGGAGAAAAATTACTTATTTACAAAGTTTTGTAACAGAAACAAAAAAACCCTTTTTTTTTTCAAAATTTTCAGCCTTTTTTTATTTGTTTAGCAGAAAATAAAAATCCCAGAGGTGATCAAATACCACCAAAAGAAAGCTCTATTTGTGGGAACAAAATGATTTAAAAAAATGGTCATTCAAAGTGCGACAGCGTTGAAAGCTGAAAATTGGTCAGGGCAGGAAGGTGTATAAGTGCCCTGTATTGAAGTAGTTAAGACACGGGCCATTTGATGGTTTGTCAGTTTGGTTGAGAGCATGCCGGGAATGTAATGGGGCGTACACACGGTCGGACTTTTCGGCTACAAAAGTCCAACAGCCCGTCCGACAAACTTTCAACGGACTTTTGGCGGACTTGCGGCGGACTTTCTAACGAACATACGATCACGCAAAAGTCCAACGGATTCGTACGTGATGACGTACACCGTACTAAAATAAGGAAGTTGATAGCCAGTAGCCAATAGCTGCCCTAGTGTCAGTTTTTGTCCGTCGGACTAGCATACAGACGAGCGGATTTCTGGGTCCGGCGGAGTTACGACGTAAAGATTTGAAGCAAGTTCCAAATCTAAAGTCCGTCAGACTGGAAAAGTCTGCTGAAAGTCCGGGGAAGCCCACACACGATCGGATTGTCCGCCTGATTTGGTCCGTCGGCGTCTGTCGGACTTTTGTAGCCGAAAAGTCTGACCGTGTGTACGCCCCATTACTGTTTTTTAAAACTGTTAAATTGATGGTTTTACTTTGGCTTTAACTGGATGACAGTTCAAAGAATAGCGTAGTAGGCTGTAAGCAATTTGAAAAAAAAAATAGGAATAATTAAAGCCATTCTGGAATGGAGGAATGGCATCCTTGTATCTAGGCAGACTTCTAAAGGAAAAAAAAAAAAATTTAACCAAACTTTACAGCTGCTATCATTTTCACCATTTGGAAGAAAAAAGGCTCCTGCATATTTTTGACTCGTAACTCAGACAAGACATTTTTGTTTCCTTGGGTTGTGGACATCAAATTAGCACTGGAGTTTCAAGAAATAAAGACTTGCCTTCAGTAACAGGGGACTGATTTGTTACTGTCACAATGCTGGTACACTTGGAGCTCATAATCAAAAAAGAAATATTAGTTGCACATAGCCTGGCATTCTTGAAGCCCCTACATGATTTTCATCCTAGCTAAATTATCCTTCAAAGTAAAAAAAAAGGTATCTTAATATAGTGTATCCAGGTTTAATAGATTAAGAACACTGTGCTAAAGATTACCACACTGAAGGTCTTTTCCTGCATTAGAACTCATATTTCATTAAAATGAAGAAGAAGAAGAATACAACTAGCATACTGTAACTCCATCTATATATTTATCTTGTATTATCAGTGACAGCATTCTTTTCTGGAAATAATGCTTTCTTAATCTGATGGGCTTTATGTAATAACTCAAAACCAGTACAGCATTAAAATGATTAATCCAGTTTGAAAGACAAATTACTATAGCAGAAGTGAGCTCATGATTTATTGAATTGAATTTTGCTATCACCCTGCGTGTTGCTTCTGCTGGCTGCTTGGCACATACAGCTTGACTCGATGTGACAGAAGGGTGGGTGCTGAAAGGTCTGCTAGTCTTTGCTCAGGATTGGGACCTGCTGTGATCATCTTCCCAGATCAACAGAGGAACAGATGTGGTCAGGCCATGTTATAAAGGGGCATTTGGGGGTGTACCAAGAGGCTCGGCACTAATAAAGATTGAATTGTGACTGTAACAAACCTAATATCTTAGTCCCCGTGTTCTATATAGAAAGCCAAGATAGTAAACAATTGCAATTATAACTTCAAAATCAACCCATACCAGTTTTCTGGCTTTCTAGCTTCTGCATTAACAAAGTCTATTAAATGTGGTACTTTCATTGTGAAGAAATGTCTCTGTGGCCAAAGCAGTGTATTTCAATTCTGAAGCTTCTTTGACTCTTCAGACTTCATTGCTTTGCATTTGGTAAGGAACAAGTCTAGCCATAGGGAATAAGTCAAGCCAGTCCAAGTCTTTACTTCTGTGCATGTGCCACGTGGACAATGTCACTCTTTATGGAAGGAGCTATCTTCAACCCAGTGCATGTGATGAATTCTGAAGATTGGTAAGAACTTTGGAGTTGGCTAGTCCTGACAATGCTTATGCCGCGTACACACGACCGGACTTTTCGGCATCAAAGGTCCGACGGAACAAATCCGTCGGACAATTCGATTGTGTGTGGGCTTCATCGAACCTTTTCTGTCTAAAAATCTGACGGACCTTAGAAATAGAACAAGTTTCAAAACGTTCCGACGGACTCGATTCCTATCGAAAAATCAGTTCGTCTGTATGCTAGTCCGACGGACCAAAAACAACACAAGGGCAGCTATTGGCTACTGGCTATGAACTTCCATATTCTAGTCCGATCGTACGTCATCACGTTCAAAACGATCGGACTTTGGTGGGATCGTGTGTAGGCAAGTCTGTTTCGTTGGAACTCCGTCGGAACTCCGTCGAAAAGTCCTTCGGAGTTCAGTCCGACAACAAGTCAGCTCGTGTGTATGCGACATTAGAGTTTTTGCAATGAATATCAATACAAGCAGTCCCTGAGTTACAAACATCCGACTTACACATACTTAGCAACTGTCCCGAATTTTCCGGGACATTCTTGGGATTTGGACCTTTTTCTCGATTTTAGCATTTCCCAGGAAATGTCCCGGGAAATTATTTTTTTCCCGATTTTTCGTGGCTCCCCGCCACCTCCGCTAGAGGTCCACGGCCGGCGGAGACAATGTCTCTGCCGGCCGCCATTTTACTGAAGACCAAGAACAAGAGGCGGATCCGGCCGGGTAGCTGTAACACAAAACCCACTGTGTGCCTTCATCCCACCCAGCCCCTCTCACCCAGTTAAACCCCGCCTATTCCCCAAAGCCCCTCCCACCCTGATAAACCACACTGCCCCCCCAGCATGTCGTGACCTTTAGGGGGCGGTTCCAGGCAGAAGGGAAGTCTTCAGTGAAGAGGGTAACGTGACGTTAATGTAACCCGGAAGCTGACATGGTCTGGGTAGCAGCACTGTGTGTGAAGAAGTGGCTTGCGTTCCACGCCTCGGCTGGGTGACACGTTCAAGTCTGTGGTTATGGTGGTAGAGGAGCATGTAGGAGGCGCTGCAAGGGGTTATGGCGGCACTTCTCTTGTCACTTTCCCCGTCTTGTGTTATACTACTCCAGGTAACCGGAGCCCTGGGGACACCTGATGTAAGGAGGGGCCCTGGGGACACCTGATGTAAGGAGGGGCTCCACTGGGGACACCTGATGTAAGGATGGCTCCGTTGGGGACACCAGATGTAAGGAGGGGCTCCGCTGGGGACACCAGATGTAAGGAGGGGCTCCGCTGGGGACACCAGATGTAAGGAGGGGCTAAGCTGGGGATACCAGATGTAAGGATCGGCTCCGCTGGGGACACTGATGTAAGGAGGGCTCCGCTGGGGACACCAGATGTAAGGAGGGGCTCCGCTGGGGACACCAGATGTAAGGAGGGGCTCCGCTGGGGACACCAGATGTATGGAGGGGCTCCGCTGGGGACACCAGATGTATGGAGGGGCTCCGCTGGGGACATCAGATGTATGGAGGGGCTCTGCTGGGGACACCAGATGTATGGAGGGGCTCTGCTGTGGACACCTGATGAAAGGAGGGGCTCCGCTGGGGACACCAGAAGTAAGGAGGGCTTCGCTGGGGACCCCAGATGTAAGGAGGGGCTTCCCTGGGGACACCAGGTGTAAGGAGGGCTCCTCTGGGGACACCAGATGTAAGGAGGGCATCCGCTGGGGACACCAGATGTAAGGAGGTCTCCACTGGGGACACCTGATGTAAGGAGGGCTCCGCTGGGGACACCAGATGTAAGTAGGGGCTCTGCTGGGGACACCAGGTGTAAGGAGGGCTCCTCTGGGGACATCAGATGTAAGGAGAGCTCCTCTGGGGACACCAGATGTAAGGAGGGGCTCCGCTGGGGACACCAGATGTAAGGAGGGGCTCCGCTGGGGACACCAGGTGTAAGGAGGGGCTCTGCTGGGGACATCAGATGTAAGGAGGGGCTCCGCTGGGAACACCTGATACAAGGATGGACTCTGCTGGCGGCACCTGATGCAAGGACGGACTCTGCTGGTGGCAGGTGACGTGGCAGGTGACACGCCGGAACTCCGTTGAAAAGTCCTTCGGAGTTCAGTCCGATAAGAAGTCCGCTCGTGTGTATGCGGCATTAGAGTTTTTGCAATGAATATCAATACAGGCAGTCCCTGAGTTACAAACATCTGACTTACACATACTTACCAACTGTCCCGAATTTTCCGGGACATTCTCGGGATTTGGAACTTTTTCTCGATTTTAGCATTTCCCAGGAAATGTCCCGGGAAATTATTTTTTTCCCGATTTTTCGCGGCTCCCCGCCACCTCCGCTAGAGGTCCACGGCCGGCGGAGACAATGTCTCCGCCGGCCGCCATTTTACTGATGACCAAGAACAAGAGGCGGAGCCGGCAGGGTAGCTGTAACACAAAACCCACTGTGTGCCTTCATCCCACCCAGCCCCTCTCACCCAGTTAAACCCCGCCTATTCCCTGAAGCCCCTCCCACCCTGATACACCACACTGCCCCCCCAGCATGCTGTCACCTTTAGGGTGCCCTTCCAGGCAGAAGGGAAGTCTTCAGTGAAGAGGGTAATATGACGTTAATGTAACCCGGAAGCTGACATGGTCTGGGTAGCAGCGCTGTGTGTGAAGAAGCGGGTTGCGTTCCACGCCTCGGCTGGGTGACACGTTCAAGTCTGTGGTTATAGTGGTAGAGGAGCACGTAGGAGGCGCTGCAAGGGGTTATGGCGGCACTTCTCTTGTCACTTTCCCCGTCTTGTGTTATACTACTCCAGGTAACCGGGGTCCTGGGGACACCAGATGT
This sequence comes from Aquarana catesbeiana, assembly GCF_042186555.1. NCBI lineage: Eukaryota > Metazoa > Chordata > Amphibia > Anura > Ranidae > Aquarana > Aquarana catesbeiana. The sequence continues at coordinate 69,409,027 of NC_133325.1, read as the reverse complement.
AAGGAGGGGCCCTGGGGACACCTGATGTAAGGAGGGGCTCCACTGGGGACACCTGATGTAAGGATGGCTCCGTTGGGGACACCAGATGTAAGGAGGGGCTCCGCTGGGGACACCAGATGTAAGGAGGGGCTCCGCTGGGGACACCAGATGTAAGGAGGGGCTCCGCTGGGGACACCAGATGTAAGGAGGGGCTAAGCTGGGGATACCAGATGTAAGGATCGGCTCCACTGGGGACACTGATGTAAGGAGGGCTCCGCTGGGGACACCAGATGTAAGAAGGGGCTCCGCTGGGGACACCAGATGTAAGGAGGGGCTCCGCTGGGGACACCAGATGTATGGAGGGGTTCCGCTGGGGACACCAGATATATGGAGGGGCTCCACTGGGGACATCAGATGTATGGAGGGGCTCTGCTGGGGACACCAGATGTATGGAGGGGCTCCGCTGGGGAAACCAGATGTATGGAGGGGCTCTGCTGGGGACACCTGATGAAAGGAGGGGCTCCGCTGGGGATACCAGAAGTAAGGAGGGCTTCGCTGGGGACACCAGATGTAAGGAGGGGCTTCCCTGGGGACACCAGGTGTAAGGAGGGCTCCTCTGGGGACACCAGATGTAAGGAGGGCATCCGCTGGGGACACCAGATGTAAGGAGGTCTCCACTGGGGACACCTGATGTAAGGAGGGCTCCGCTGGGGACACCAGATGTAAGTAGGGGCTCTGCTGGGGACACCAGGTGTAAGGAGGGCTCCTCTGGGGACATCAGATGTAAGGAGAGCTCCTCTGGGGACACCAGATGTAAGGAGGGGCTCCGCTGGGGACACCAGATGTAAGGAGGGGCTCCGCTGGGGACACCAGGTGTAAGGAGGGGCTCCGCTGGGGACATCAGATGTAAGGAGGGGCTCCGCTGGGAACACCTGATACAAGGATGGACTCTGCTGGCGGCACCTGATGCAAGGACGGACTCTGCTGGTGGCAGGTGACGTGGCAGGTGACACGCCGGAACTCCGTCGAAAAGTCCTTCGGAGTTCAGTCCGACAAGAAGTCCGCTCGTGTGTATGCGGCATTAGAGTTTTTGCAATGAATATCAATACAGGCAGTCTCTGAGTTACAAACATCCGACTTACACATACTTACCAACTGTCCCGAATTTTCCGGGACATTCTCGGGATTTGGAACTTTTTCTCGATTTTAGCATTTCCCAGGAAATGTCCAAGGAAATTATTTTTTTCCCGATTTTTCGCGGCTCCCCACCACCTCCGCTAGAGGTCCACGGCCGGCGGAGACAATGTCTCCGCCGGCCGCCATTTTACTGAAGACCAAGAACAAGAGGCGGAGCCGGCAGGGTAGCTGTAACACAAAACCCACTGTGTGCCTTCATCCCACCCAGCCCCTCTCACCCAGTTAAACCCTGCCTATTCCCTGAAGCCCCTCCCACCCTGATACACCACACTGCCCCCCCAGCATGCTGTGACCTTTAGGGGGCGGTTCCAGGCAGAAGGGAAGTCTTCAGTGAAGAGGGTAACGTGACGTTAATGTAACCTGGAAGCTGACATGGTCTGGGTAGCAGCGCTGTGTGTGAAGAAGCGGCTTGCGTTCCACGCCTCGGCTGGGTGACACGTTCAAGTCTGTGGTTATGGTGGTAGAGGAGCACGTAGGAGGCGCTGCAAGGGGTTATGGCGGCACTTCTCTTGTCACTTTCCCTCGTCTTGTGTTATACTACTCCAGGTAACCGGGGTCCTGGGGACACCTGATGTAAGGAGGGGCCCTGGGGACACCTGATGTAAGGAGGGGCTCCGCTGGGGACACCTGATGTAAGGATGGCTCCGCTGGGGACACCTGATGTAAGGATGGCTCCGTTGGGGACACCAGATGTAAGGAGGGGCTCCGCTGGGGACACCAGATGTAAGGAGGGGCTCCGCTGGGGACACCAGATGTAAGGAGGGGCTCCGCTGGGGACACCAGATGTAAGGAGGGGCTAAGCTGGGGATACCAGATGTAAGGATCGGCTCCGCTGGGGACACTGATGTAAGGAGGGCTACGCTGGGGACACCAGATGTAAGGAGGGGCTCCGCTGGGGACACCAGATGTAAGGAGGGGCTCCGCTGGGGACACCAGATGTATGGAGGGGCTCCGCTGGGAACACCAGATGTATGGAGGGGCTCCGCTGGGGACACCAGATGTATGGAGGGGCTCCGCTGGGGACATCAGATGTATGGAGGGGCTCTGCTGGGGACACCAGATGTATGGAGGGGCTCCGCTGGGGAAACCAGATGTATGGAGGGGCTCTGCTGGGGACACCTGATGAAAGGAGGGGCTCCGCTGGGGACACCAGAAGTAAGGAGGGCTTCTTTGGGGACACCAGATGTAAAGAGGGGCTTCCCTGGGGACACCAGGTGTAAGGAGGGCTCCTCTGGGGACACCAGATGTAAGGAGGGCATCCGCTGGGGACACCAGATGTAAGGAGGTCTCCACTGGGGACACCTGATGTAAGGAGGGCTCCGCTGGGGACACCAGATGTAAGTAGGGGCTCTGCTGGGGACACCAGGTGTAAGGAGGGCTCCTCTGGGGACATCAGATGTAAGGAGAGCTCCTCTGGGGACACCAGATGTAAGGAGGGGCTCCGCTGGGGACACCAGATGTAAGGAGGGGCTCCGCTGGGGACACCAGGTGTAAGGAGGGGCTCCGCTGGGGACATCAGATGTAAGGAGGGGCTCCGCTGGGAACACCTGATACAAGGATGGACTCTGCTGGCGGCACCTGATGCAAGGACGGACTCTGCTGGTGGCAGGTGACGTGGCAGGTGACACGCCGGAACTCCGTCAAAAAGTCCTTCGGAGTTCAGTCCGACAAGAAGTCCGCTTGTGTGTATGCGGCATTAGAGTTTTTGCAATGAATATCAATACAGGCAGTCCCTGAGTTACAAACATTCGACTTACACATACTTACCAACTGTCCCGAATTTTCCGGGACATTCTCGGGATTTGGAACTTTTTCGCGATTTTAGCATTTCCCAGGAAATGTCCCGGGAAATTATTTTTTTCCCGATTTTTCGCGGCTCCCCGCCACCTCCGCTAGAGGTTCACGGCCGGCGGAGACAATGTCTCCGCCGGCTGCAATTTTACTGAAGACCAAGAACAAGAGGCGGAGCCGGCCGGGTAGCTGTAACACAAAACCCACTGTGTGCCTTCATCCCACCGAGCCCCTCTCACCCAGTTAAACCCCATCAATTCCCCGAAGCCCCTCCCACCCTGATACACCACACTGCCCCCCCAGCATGCCGGGACCTTTAGGGGGCGGTTCCAGGCAGAGGGGAAGTCTTCAGTGAAGAGGGTAACGTGACGTTAATGTAACCTGGAAGCTGACATGGTCTGGGTAGCAGTTCTCAGAGTAATCTGGCCATCAATCATCCCTACATACAGCTATCCTAAGCAGCAGTCAGTCTCTAAATAATCCCAATGTTATTACAAGAATTACAGAGCCATATCCATCACCATACAGACAAACTCCTCCCTGTTAGTGCAATCCATATAATCATTAGGCTACAGAAAGATCGCCGTCCAACCAAATCTTCCAAACTTTGTCAAATTTCTTTGGACACCATCTGCTTCTACTTAGAGTGGGTGGACGTTCATGTGCCATGCATCGACTTCACCTCCTGTGTGTTGAAGGTGCCACTGCTGTGGCACCGCCCTTCCTTTCCGCGGTAGTAACATCTGGCGACTAGATGGAGGAGTGTAATGGCACTGACGCCAGGCGGTTCTCCGCAAGACCAAGCACACCTCCATCCTGCAGTGCACACCCACATGACTTTGGTGGGCGTGTGATGGCTCTGCCCTTATAGGCTTCACCCCGGGACGTCAGATTCACCCTGGTATGTTGTTGCTCACTTCGGTTCACTACATGAATCACCTTGGATCCCAGGACCCTATGAACTGATCACTGTCTAATTGGTAATTAGAATTCACCTCTAGTTGCACTGCACTGTTTGTTTTATTCAACCTTATCACTTTTTTACACCTTTTATTCAACCTTTCTTGGTGATGCATTTATATCCTTATCACTTTTCACTTCTTACACCTTTCTAATCAACCTCTTCTGTTGATGATATATTTTTTCAGAAGTCCTTCCTTGATGGTCTCAGCACTTATGGTCACTCTGACTACTTCAATTTCTTGAAATCTGTCTCCCCTGGATGATTTTCTTGATGAACAGCACCTCAGAACAGATTTTCTTGGCCACTCACACCACCTCAGTTCTCGTTGGAGATGCCCCCTTTTGGGGGTCCCCGATCGACAGTGCCACACTTTTATTATATAGTCAACCTTGTAAGTGTGGTAGATAGTGGGTTTTTATACTTGGTTTGATTTTATTTTATTTTTTATGATTTTTCTTTTTTCCTTGGGTAGGATCAGACCATATAGCAACTGCTTCTATTATATTTTATTGAACTCACACGCATGCTCCTGAAGAGTGGATCAATCCGCAAAATGCATAGAGCTATTATATGCCATGTCCCTATGATTCAATTGATATCTGTCAGTATGTATATTTTTTTATATTAATCATTTATAATCATGTTATACATTTAATACATTTTTATGAATTGTACCAATTATTATAATTGTATTGGATATACACTTACTCATAATTTTGTGTTTGTATGTTAATTTAAACAATAAACTGAATTCTTTATACCTACGTATGTTGCTTTATAGAACGGAATCACCCTATTGACAAGCTCTTTCCAGTACGACAATGAGGGCGTTGTGTATTTCTTGCAGTAGAGGATCAGTACCTTGCGCGTATAAAACAATAACAAGCTAAGCAAAGTACACTGAGCCCTAGTAGGTGCCAAGCCCTCCACCAAGCCAAGTAAGCATGTTGCCACCGTCAAGGGCACAGGCACAGATGTAATCTCCGTTATACAGCGCCCAACGGCACACCAGAACTGCTTGACTACCTGGCAGTGCCAAAAACGTGCTTAAAATTAGCTGGAGACTGTAAGCAACGCCAACATTCTGCCGATGTTCCCGGGTAGATTTTAGATAACCTTGCTGGGGTGTAATATATCCTGTGCAGGAATTTAAATTTGAATTAAACGATCTCTAGCAGACACTAAGGGGGTTATTTACGAAAGGCAAATCCACTTTGCACTGAAAGTGCACTTGGAAGTGCAGTCGCTCTCAATCTAAGGGGTAGATCTGAAATGAGGGGAAGCTCTGCTAATTTTATCATCTAATCATGTGCCAGCTAAAATGCTGTTTTTTATTTTCCTTGCATGTCCCCCTCGGATCTACAGCGACTTTACTTCCAAGTGCACTTTCAGTGCAAAGTGGATTTTCCTTTAGTAAATAACCCCCTAAGTGTATAAAGGGAACGCTCCACATATCGTCCCACTCCTCTCGTCCCAGATCCGGAACCTCCTCCATCCACTGCGCCCTACACTTGGCCACCGAAGGGGGAGAGACAGGGAATTGTTCTTTATATAATTCAGATAATGTTTTTTTTCATGTAGTCATCCAATAGAACATTCTCCAAAATTGAGGACCTGAGTGCCAGCTTAGTTGAGCAGGATTAATCAGGTATTTGCAGCCTACAGAAATCAAATCTCAGTGACTGAGTGAGTATGAACAACATAATACAGCATTTATTGATAGTTTTTATGATCTGGGTTTAGTGACACTTTAACCCCTTCCCATCCCGTGTATAGTAATATGACGGCCGCAAGGTGGCTCTCTCATCCTGGGCGGCCGTCATATGACGTCTTTGGCTTCCCGGCCGTCTAGGGACGCACGCACTCGCCGCGTCACTCGGGAGCCGTGCTGCATGTCCGCTGGGCACCCGCGACTGCTTGTCACAGAGCAGGGACGTAAACGATCCACGTTTTGTCAGGGGAGAGGAGACAGATCATGTGTTCCTTGTATATAGGAACACCGATCGGTCACCTCCCACAGTCAGTCCCCTTCCCCCACAGGAAAAATGAATAGCTGGATAGACGCACTCCAAAAAATTCACATTTTTTTGTATAAAAATGGATATCAAAGCATCACAAATGGGTACAGACTAACTGTACAGCCGCTGACGCGTTTCACACCAGGCACGGTGCTTAGTCATGGTTAACTTTTTGGAGTGCGGCTATCCAGCTATTCATTTTTCCTACAACTCCTGTTGCAAACAGAGCCTGCACCCTGCTTGATTGTGGAGACAGCTGAATCTAGGAGAGGTAATTACCTGTGAGCGGTGAACTTCCTCCCTTCCCCCCACAGTTAGAATCACTCCCTAGGTAACACATTTAACCCCTTAATCGCCCCCTAGTGTTAACCCCTTCCCTGCCAGTGACATTTATACAGTAATCAGTGAATATCTATAGCACCGATCACTGTATAATTTTCAATGGTCCTAAAATAGTGTCAAAAGTGTCCGATATGTCTGCCGCAATATCACAGTCCTGACAAAAAAATCGCAAAAAAAACGCAGATTGCCGCGATTACTAGTGAAAAAAAAAATGCCATAAATCTATCCCCTATTTTGTAGACGCTATAACTTTTCAATATAAGCGTATTGCAATTTTTTTATACCAAAAATATGTAAAAGAATACATATCGACCTAAACCGAGGAAGAATTTTTTTTTTTTAAACTGGGATATTTTTTCTATAGTAAAAAAATATTGTGTTTTTTTTTTTTTTTCAAATTGTCGGTCTTTTTTTGTTTACAGTGCAAAAAATAAAGACCGCAGAGGTGATCAAATACCACCAAAAGAAAGCTCTATTTGTGGGGAAAATTATCAAATTTTTTTAGCTATAACCCGTGTTCTGTGCATGTCCATGCATTGTTTTTATGGCCTTTTGTCAGTTGCATTTTGTGAGTATCCACTTTTATATAAAACATTTTTATTATTAAATTATCTTTGGTAATGCACTAGGTGTGCGCGCCTTCCATTTCTGTTTTTCTTGTAATTAGTGGACATTGTTAGTCCACCTGCTAGTAACCCACAACATAGCCGCCTCCAAGGCGGCAACAACTTTTTTACTCCTTAGCCAGTGTTCTGTCAAAACAGCCACTCATCATGTACCATAGTGTATATGCTGCCGGTGTTCTGTGAAAACAACCAAGTCGTCAAAATCTCCAATTCCTGATGCTGCAGAGTCACCGGAAGTAACGTAATTGGAGATTTTGACAAAGTTGACTCATTTGACAGAGCACCGACACCAGGGAGGGATCTCATGGGTGCCAGACTTATGGAACAGGGGTAAGTATTTTTGACTTTAGTTCCGTTCTAAAGAAAAGCCCCATACACACGATCGGATTTTCCGACGGGAAATGTTGGATGTCAGGCTATTGGCAGAAAATCCGACCGTGTGTATGCTCCATCTGACAATTGTTGTCGGAATTTTTCACCAACAAATGTCTGTTGTCGGATTTTCCGATTGTGTTTACACAAGTCTGTCGGACAAAAGTCCAAAGTACAAACACGCATGCTCGGAAACAGAAGCGGTGGGTCTTGTAAACTAGCATTCGTAATGGAGAATTAACATTCGTGACGTGGCAAATTATGGAATCTCAAAATGCAGTGCACATTCTCTTCTTTAACCACTTGCTTACTGGGCACTTAAACCCCTCCTCCTGTTCAGACCAATTTTCAGCTTTCAGCGCTGTCACATTTGAATGACAATTGCAAGGTCATGCAACACTGTACCCAAATGAAATTTTTATCATTTTTTTTCCACAAATAGAGCTTTCTATTGGTGGTATTTAATCACTGCTGGGATTTTTATTTTTTGCTACACAAACAAAAAAAGAGGGTACATTTTGAAAAAAAAAAATCATGTTTAATAGTTTGTTATAAAATTTTGCAAACAGGTAATTTTTCTCCTTCATTGATATGCGCTGATGAGGCGGCACTGATGGGCACTAATAGGCTGCACTGGTGGGCACTGATAGGCTGCACTGGTGGGCACTGATAGGCACAGATAAGGTGGCACTAATAGGGGCAGATAAGGCGGTACTGATGGGCACATATAAGGTGGCACTGATGGCCACTGGTAAGATGGCACTGATGGGCACTGATGGGTGGCATTGATGGGTGGCACTAATGGGTGGCACAGATGGGTGGCACTGATGGGCACTGATAGGTACCACTGATAGATGGCACTGATAGGTGGCACTGATGGGCAGCACTGTTGTTCTGGCACTGATTGTGGGCACTGATAGGTGGCACTGGTGGGCACTGGTAGACAGCACTGTTGCCTATTGCTAGGTGACACTGGCAGGGGGCACAGGTGGGCACTGATCTGATCTGGCAGCAAATCTCCGTGATCAGAACTGATGTCCCTCTCACGGCCACCGGTGATCGGCTTTTTTTTTCTCCTCACGCTGTCAGCGCGAGGAGAAAAAATAGCTGATTACCGGCCCTGTTGACATCACATGATCAGCTGTCATTGGCTGACAGCTAATCACGTGGTAAGGGGTCAGGATCGACCCCTTACTCTGATCTGTGATCAGTGAGTCTCATAGATTCGCTGATCACAGAGCGCGCCGTGCACGCCCTGCAGCGGGGCGCGCAGGCTGCTCGGGCACGGGACGACGTCAACAGACGTCGTCCTGGCAAAGCAGGTCCACGCTGTAGCCGTCATTCGGCTATAGCGTGGATCTCAAGTGGTTAATGGGATAATAATGAAGCTGCTTTGCTGGTGATACTGATGGAGTTATTGCAAACACATTTTCAAAGGGTTTTTTTTCTAGTGATATCAAGAATAATATTATTATGCTTTTTTTTTTATTTGTGCAAGTTACCACAATACCATTATTCCGTAATTTATAAGATCAAAGATACAACTATGTTGGTGTCCCTTGTCAATTTTACATTGTATTTTTTAAAATGTAACTGCCCTCTCCCAAACTGTCATTTGAAGTAAAACACATAGCCAAGTATTATTCTCCACAATTTTTTTTATTGTGCATTAAAAAAAAAAAAATGAGACATGCTATCTGCCAATAGAACTTAACCAAAAAGTGCATTCTATGCATCCAGAAATATAGAAAATATACCAAATCAATCATTATTCAAACAAAAAAAATGTCAAATCAATAACTCCAAGGACAATAATAAATAACACGTTATCTCCTCCGATTCCGCAACATGTCTGGTTGGCGAACGGCCGTTCAGAAACGAACTGAAAAGCACAAAATGAAAAATGCGAAAAGAAAAGCGCGAATCAACACTCACCAAACTTCCACTAACACAAAATTAGCAGAAGGAGCCCAAAGGGTGGCGCTAAAGAGCTGAAAAACCATGTAGTTTGTCTAGTACGTCACTACGTTTTGTAATTGTTGGCCAACATTTGTGTGACCGTGTGTATGCAAGACAAGTTTGAGCCAACACCCAAAATTCCATGGTTTTGTTGGTGGAAAGTGCCATCGTGTGAACGAGGCATTAGTGTAAAAATAGCACATCTACTAACAGGATAAGTAGGCAATATACCTATGTTAAAGGCAGCTACAGTTTCCACCTAGTAGCATATATGTGTTTTTTTCTTATGCCGTGTACACAGGACCGGTTTTGCCGTCGGAATAAACTCCGAAGGTTTCTCCGACGGAACTCCAACGGAATTCTGCTCAAGCTGTCTTGCATACACAAGGTCACACCAGTCCGACCATCCAGAACAAGGTGACGTACAACACGTACGACGGGACTACAAAAAGGAAGTTTAATAGCCAGTAGGGATGAGCTTCGAGTTCGAGTCGAACTCATGTTCGACTCGAATATTGGCTGTTCGCAAGTTCGCCGAACAGCGAACAATTTGGGGTGTTCGCGGCAAATTCGAATGCAGCGGAACACCCTTTAAAAGTCTATGGGAGAAATCAAAAGTGATAATTTTAAAGGCTTATATGCAAGTTATTGTCATAAAAAGTGTTTGGGGACCTGGGTCCTGCCCCAGGGGACATGCATCAATGCAAAAAAAAAGTTTTAAAAACAGACGTTTTTTCAGGAGCAGTGATTTTAATAACCCCTGCCAAAATTTAAAAAAAAATGACGTGGGGGTCCCGCTAAATTCCATACCAGACCCTTCAGGTCTGGTATGGATTTTAAGGGGAACCCCGCACCAAAAAAAAAAAAAAAACGGCGTGGGGTCCCCCCAAAAATCGATAACAGACCCTTATCCAAGCACGCAACCTGGCAGGCCCCAGGAAAAGAGGGGGGGTGAGAGAGCGCCCCCCCACTCCTGAACCGTACCAGGCCACATGCCCTCAACATTGGGAGGGTGCTTTGGGGTAGCCCCCCAAAACACCTTGTCCCCATGTTGATGAGGACAAGGGCCTCATCCCCACAACCCTGGCCGGTGGTTGTGGGGGTCTGCGGGCGGGGGGCTTATCGGAATCTGGAAGCCCCCTTTAACAAGGGGACCCCCAGATCCCGGCTCCCCCCCTGTGTGAAATGGTAAGGGGGTACCCAATTCCTTTATTTAAATGCTTCTTCTTTCTTCTATCTTCCTTCATCTTCTTCTGGTTCTTCTGGCTCTTCTGGTTCTTCCTCCGGCGTTCTTGTCCAGCATCTCCTCCGCGGCGTCTTCTATCTTCTTCTCCTCGGGCTGCTCCGCACCCATGGCATGGGGGGAGGCTCCCGCTCTTCTCTTCATCTTCTTCTCTTCTTCATCTTCTTCGGATAAGGGTCTGGTATGGAATTTAGGGGGACCCCCATGTAATTTTTTTTTTTGTAATTTTGGCAGGGGTTCCCCTTAATATCCATACCAGACCTGAAGGGCCTGGTATGGAATTTAGGGGGACCCCCACGTCATTTTTTTTAAATTTTGGTTTGGGGTTCCCCTGTGGGGAATTCCCATGCTGTTTTTATCAATGAACTTTTATGTGTATTGTCGGACCGGCAATGCAATAGCCGCGAGTAGTTTTAAATGGCTTTTTTCCTTCGAAATGTAATTTTTCTGTCAGACTGTTCTAAACACAGGAAACATGCGCCCCTTTACAGGCATACTATAGACACCCCCCAGCTACGAAATTTATAGGGATATTACACTTTTATTGTTTGACTTTAAGCATTATTAAAATCACTGCTCCTGAAAAAACGGCCGTTTTTAAAACTTTTTTTTGCATTGATCCATGTCCCCTGGGGCAGGACCCAGGTCCCCAAACACTTTTTATGACAATAACTTGCATATAAGCCTTTAAAATTAGCACTTTGGATTATTCATGTTCGTGTCCCATAGACTTTAACGGTGTTCGCGTGTTCGAACAAACTTTTTTCCTGTTCTGGTGCGAACCGAACAGGGGGGTGTTCGGCTCATCCCTAATAGCCAGTAGCCAATAGCTTCCGTCTCGTACTTGCTTCAGAGCATGAGTCGTTTTTGGTCCGTCAGAACAGCATACAGACGAGCGGTTTTCTCGATAGGAATTGGTTCTGTCGGAAATATTTAGAACATGTTCCATTTCTAGGTCCGTTAGAATTTAAAAAAAAAAAAGTCAGATGAAGCATACACATGATCAGAATAGACGATGAAAAGCTTCCGACAGACTTTTTCTGTCGGACATTCCGCTCGTGTGTATGTGGCATTACAGTTTTCCCAAAATGTTCTACTTTAACCACTTGCCGACCGGGCCATAGCCGAAAGACGGCTGCAGCGCGGTCGGCTAGTTCTGGGTGGACGTCCGTGGGACGTCCTCCCAGAATACTGCTCTCGCGCGCCCCCTGGGGCGCGCACCCGAGAACTTCCGTGACCGCCGGGTCCAGAGGACCCGGCGCATCACGGATCACGGTAAACGGCCGCTGATCGCGGCCGTTTACCATGTGATCGCTCCGTCAAATGACGGAGCGATCACATGTCAACAGACCGGCGTCATGTCATGACGCCGGTTCCTCCCTCCCCTCTCTGTACCGATCTGTACAGTGCGAGGGGAGAGGGGGAGGGATCGGATGGCAGCACCGCTGTGGGCTGTATGTGTAGTGCCCACAGCGGTGCTCAGTGACAAATACAGTCACATCCATCCATCCCTCCATGCTCAGCCATCCCTGCAATATGCCCAGCAATACTCTGCATAATAGTCTGCATAATACCCTGCAATACTCTGCATAATACCCCGCAATACTCTACATAATACCCCAAAATACTCTGCATAATACCCCGAAATACTCTGCATAATACCCCGAAATACTCTGCATAATACCCTGCAATACTCTGCATAATACCCCGCAATACTCTGCATAATACCCGCAATACTCTGCATAATACCCCAAAATACTCTGCATAATACCCCAAAATACTCTGCATAATACCCCAAAATACTCTGCATAATACCCTGCAATACTCTGCATAATACCCCGCAATACTCTGCATAATACCCGCAATACTCTGCATAATACCCCGCAATACTCTACATAATACCCCAAAATACTCTGCATAATACCCCAAAATACTCTGCATAATACCCCGCAATACTCTGCATAATACCCCGCAATACTCTGCATTATACCCTGCAATACTCTGCATTATACCCTGCAATACTCTGCATTATACCCCGCAATATTCTGCATTATGCACGGCACTACTCTGCAATATACACGGCACTACTCTGCAATATACACGGCACTACTCTGCATAATACCCCGAAATACTCTGCATAATACCCTGAAATACTCTGCATAATACATACAATACTCTGCATTATACCCCGCAATACTCTGCATTATACCCCGCAATACTCTGCATTATACACGGCACTACTCTGCAATATACACGGCACTACTCTGCAATATACCCCACAATACTCTGCAATATGCCCAGCAATACTCTGCAATATACCCTGCACTACTCCGCAATACTCTGCAATACCCCGCAATTTTTAACCAGTTCCCGCCCACAGTCATATGACGTCCTTGACTTTGAGCGGGGATATCTGAATGATGGGTGCAGCTACAGGCATCATTCAGATATCAGCTTTTTCAGCCGGCGATTTCCTACACCATAAGAATGATCATAGTGGCTGTTACACTGCTTGATCGTTCTTACGGGAGGCGAGAGGGGACGCCCCCCCCTTCCCGCCACCCTCCGGTGCTTCTACCTACTCACCGCTACGATCGAAGCCAAGATCGTTTTTTTTTTTTTTTTTATTTCAGGCTTCCCAGCCTAGAGGTGAGATGTGAGGTCTTATTGACCCCATATGTCACTGTAAAGAGGACCTGTCATGCCATATTCCTATTACAAGGATGTTTACATTCCTTGTAATAGAAATAAAAGTGATCAAAAATTTTTTTTGGGGGGAAAAAGTGTCAAACTAAATTAAATAAAGTAAAATAAACAATAAAAAAAAAAAAAAAAAAAATGTTTAAAGCGCCCATGTCCGTGTGCTCACATGCAGAAGCGAACACATACGTAAGTCCCGCCCACATATGAAAATGGTGTACAAACCACACATGTGAGGTATCACTGCGAACGTTGGAGCGAGAGCAATGATTTTGGCCCTAGACCTCCTCTGTAACTCAAAACATGTAACCAGTAAAAAATTTTAAAGCATCACCTATGGAGATTTTTAAGTAGCGACGTTTGGCACCATTCCACGAGCGTGTGCAATTTTGAAGGGTGACATGTTAGGTATCTATTTACTCGGCGTAACTTCATCTTTCACATTATGCAAAAACATTAGGCTAACTTTACTGTTTTATTTTTTTTTAAAGCACAAAACTGTTTTTTTTCCAAAAAAAACGCGTTCGAAAAATTGCTGCGCAAATACCGTGCGAGATAAAAAGTTGCAACAACCGCCATTGTATTCTCTAGGGTCGTTGCTAAAAAAAATATATATAATGTTTTGGGGTTCTATGTAATTTTCTAGCAAATAAATTATTATTTTTACATGTAGGAGAGAAATATAAGAATTGGCCTGGGTGCTCCAGAACGCTTGGAGGTGCTCCCCTGCATGTTGGGCCTCTGTATGTGGCCACGCTGTGTAAAAGTCTGACACCTGTGGTATCGCCGTACTCGGGAGTAATAGCAGAATGTGTTTTGGGGTGTAATTTGTGGTATGCATATGCTGTGTGTGAGAAATAACCTGCTAATATGACAATTTTGTGAAAAAAAAAAAAGAAAAAAAAAAATCTTGATTTTGCAAAGAATTGTGGGAAAAGATGACAATTTCAAAAAACTCACCATGCATCTTTCTAAATACCTTGGAATGTCTTCTTTCCAAATAGGGGTCATTTGGGGGGTATTTGTACTTTTCTGGCATGTTAGGGCCTCAAGAAATTAGATAGGCCGTCAGTACTTCAGGTGTGATCAATTTTCAGATATTGGCACCATAGCATTTGGACTCTCTAACACTCACAAAGACCAAATAATATACACCAAGTTGTACTTATTTTTACCAAAGATATGTAGCAGTATAAATTTTGGCCAAAATTTACGAAGAAAAATTACTAATTTGCTAAATTTTATAACAGAAACAAAAAAAAATTCATTTTTTTACCAAATTTTCAGTCTTTTTTCTTTTATAGCGCAAAAAATAAAAAACCCAACGGTGATTAAATACCACCAAAAGAAAGCTCTATTTGTGTGAAAAAAATGACAAAAATTTTATATGGGTACAGTATTGTATGACTGAGTAATTGTCATTCAAAGTGTGAGAGCACCGAAAGCTGAAAATTGGTCTGGTTAGGAAGGGGGTTTAAGTGCCCAGTGGTCAAGTGGTTAATAAGTTAGGTGTGATGACAGGGTCTCTTTAAATTGTTGTCATTCAAAGTCAAGCAGCCAAATTTATTGCGCCGAATGATAGTTTGCAGCAATCTATTGATTAAATTATTGGATTGAACGGTCAACTAGAGGAGCAATCAATATGAGCCCAGCATTAAAAGAACATCACCAGAATAATCAATCCGTAGAACCTTAGGAATCCTAAAATACAATAATTGTATACAATAAGCACAGACATTTTCCTAACTTAGAAACATCAGTTGGATATATAGCACTGTTATGTGTATTTTTCAAATGTATGAGATTTTGGTGGAAAAATGTTTTAATGTTTGTAGAATGATTTCTTACACAAAAGAACATTCATATATTTAGCAAGCATGTATGGGTACATTTAATGAATCAGGAACAACAATGTTATATGACCAATAAGAGCATAGTGGCTATGTCTGATGCAAAATGAAAATGTAATATCACTGGCTTTCCGAATTAGGTTTTATTAGGTGACCCTGTCGCCTCTGAAATAAAAACGCCCACTGTGATAGCAGACATATTTGCTTACTTTTGGTTGGTGGTATGTTGAAGCCTTGTTTTCTTGAAGAGCTCACTTGGGAAAGAACTGGGGGGCAAATACAACCAATTATCCCTTTCATGGTAGGGACAGATTTCAGTGAAGTGTGCCAAGGTGCTACTACATTTATTGTTGAGCATGCTAAAAGATGGATGTTCCTGGAAAAAACATTTTTTATTATTATGATTATACAGGATTTATATAGTGCCAACATTTTATGCAGCGCTTTACAATGTATAGGTGGGACAGCACATTTGCAATACAGTTCAATACAGAAGCTTACTATCTAAAGGGAGGGGGAGGTGGTATAGAAGGTAATAGCTGCAGGGGATGATCTGATGGAAGTGACTCAGGCACCGTTCTAGGTGGAGGTGGGGTAGTCTTCCCTGAATAAAAGAGTTTTCAGGGATCGCCTAAAGGCGGACAGGGTAGGGGCTGACTAGACATAGTGGGGCAGGGAGTTCCAGAGGATGGGAGATGCTCTGGAGGTGAGCAGGGGGGAAGTGACAAGGGAGCTAGAGAGCAGGGGTCTTGGGAAGAGCAGAGAGGACGATTTGGGCGATATCTGCAAATGAGGTCATAGTTGCCAACATTGCAAAAATGTATTTTTTTTGGCTGTAGGCGGAGCCGTACAATAATTAGGGGGCAGGGCATTCGTTTGTAGGCGTGGCTTAGCAAAAATCATAAGTGCGCCGAAAAATGGGTGTGGCTTACGTGAAAATGGTTGTGGCTTATGTGAAACATGGGCATGGCTTAAATGGGCGTGTCTCAAGAGGGTGTGGTTAGCATCTGAGATGAATGAGGGATGGAGAGAGAAAGGGGGAGAGGGAACGGGGGAAAAGGAAAGGGGGAGAGGGAACGGGGGAAAAGGAAAGGGGGAGAGGGAAATGACGGGACAGCAGCCCCAGATCCTACACAATAGAAATATGTGTATTCTAGAAAGTTTAACAATCAGCAGATAAAGATACTCCAAACACCTGGTGTTAACGCTTCAATCATCCCGGCACCATGGTTGTTATGGTGTCAGGATGATTGAAGCGCATTATTTCTATTATTACATTGTAATATAAAATTAAATCATTCAACTGACCATAATGCCGAATCAGTGGGATCACTGAGCGTGTCACTAGCCACGTCGCCTGCCACCAGCAGAGTCTGTCCTTGCATCAGGTGCCACCAGCAGAGTCCGTCCTTGCATCAGGTGCCCCCGGCAGAGTCTGTCCTTGCATCAGGTGCCCCCCCGGCAGAGTCCGTCCTTGCATCAGGTACCCCCAGCAGAGTCTGTCCTTGCATCAGGTGCCCCCGGCAGAGTCTGTCCTTGCATCAGGTGCCCCCGGCAGAGTCTGTCCTTGCATCAGGTGCCCCCGGCAGAGTCTGTCCTTGCATCAGGTGCCCCCGGCAGAGTCTGTCCTTGCATCAGGTGCCACCGGCAGAGTCTGTCCTTGCATCAGGTGCCCCCGGCAGAGTCTGTCCTTGCATCAGGTGCCCCCACCAGAGTCTGTATAGACCCCCTCAGTGCAGACCCCCTCCATCAGTGCAGATCCCCTCCATCAGTGCAGACCCCCTCCATCAGTGCAGACCCCCCCCTCTATTAGTGCAGACCCCCCTCAGTGCAGCCCCCCCTCTATTAGTGCAGCCCCCCTCAGTGAAGACCCCCCTCAGTGCAGCCCCCCCTCTATTAGTGCAGCCCCCCTCTATTAGTGCAGCCCCCCTCTCAGTGCAGCCCCCCTCTATTAGTGCAGCCCCCCCCTCAGTGCAGCCCCCCCTCTATTAGTGCAGACCCCCCTCAGTGCAGCCCCCCCTCAGTGCAGCCCCCCCTCAATTAGTGCAGACCCCCCTCAGTGCAGCCCCCCCTCTATAAGTGCAGCCCCCCCTCTATTAGTGCAGACCCCCCCTCAGTGCAGCCCCCCTCAATGCAGCCCCCGCTCAGTGCAGGAGCGGCCGGTGTTCTGCCGAGAAAGTTCCCCTCGGCAATGAAGGACCCCCTGTACTGCGCAGGCGCAGCGCTTGCTCAGTACGGGGCTGGGGAACTTTCGGCAAGAGAAGACACGGCGACGGCGCCGTGTCTTCTGCTTGCTTCAGTGGAGAGGGGAGGGGTCGTGCAGCTAAAGGAGCCGCTTCATTGGCTGCACGGATCGAGCCCCCTTCCTCTCTCCACTCAACACTAGGGGGAAGATAGAGCGGCGGCGCCGGCCGCCATTTTGCTGGAGCCCACTGCTCCAAAAACAAAAAAACAACATTCCCAATTTTCCTTATGGAAAATCCCAATTCAGGACAGCCTCCAATCGGGACGAGGGTCCCAAAATCGGGATTGTACCGGGAAAATCTGGACTGTTGGCAACTATGTGAGGTTGGTAATGTAGCTGGGGGCAAAGTTGTGGATGGCTGTGGTTAGTACTTTGAATTTTATGTGGTGGGGTAGGGGAAGCCAGTGAAGGGATTGACAGAAAGGGGCAGCAGTCAAGGATCGGTTAGTAAGGCGTATTAGTCTAGCAGCAGCATTCATAATAGACTGAAGGGGGGATAGCCTGTATAAAGGTAGGCCAGTGAGGAGGGAGTTGCAGTAGTCAAGGCGGGAAATACCTAAGGAGTGAATAAGTTGTTTTGTGATGTCGTTAGTCAGAAAGGGGTGAATTCTGAAAATGTTGCTGAGGTCAAGGCAAGAGGTAGCCAGTGATTGGATGTGGGGCTGTAGGAGAGGTCAGAGTATAGGATTACACCCAGCACCTTGGCGTGTATAGAGAAACCAATAGTTGTGCCATTGATCTCAATGGTAAAGTCATGGGGAGAGGATCGGAGAGGAGGAAATATTACAAGGTCAGTTTTAGAAAAATTGAGTTTGAGGAAGTGGTGTGACATCCATACTTATATGTCGTTCAGTAAGTATGTGATGCATGAGGAGATTGAAAGGGTGAGATTAAGAGTGGAGAAATAGATCTGGGTGTCATTAGCATAAAGGTGGTATTGGAAGCCATGGGAGGTTATCTACTAACCCAGGGAAGAGGTATAGATAGAGAATAGGAGGGGTCCAAGGACAGAGCCCTGGGGTATCCCAACAGAAAGAGGAAGAGGAGAAGAGGAGATGGTGCTGTATGAGACACTGAAAGTTCACTGAGATAGGTAGGAGGAGAACCAGGAAAGAGCAGAATCATGGAGGCCAAGGGAGTAGAGTTGGTTGAGAAGGAGTGGGTGGTCAACTGCGTTGAAGACAGCAGAAAGGTCCAGTAGTAGAAGTATGAGTATGGAGTACTGGCTGTTGGTTTTAGCAGTTAGGAGGCCGTAGGTGAGTTTTAGTAGGGCAGTTTCAGTGGAATGTTGTGGGCAGAAGCCGGACTGTGGAGGATCGAGAAGGTTGTTGTTAGTGAGGTTGGAGCTCATATGGTTGTGGACAAGGCATTTAAGAAGCTTGGAGGCTGGGAGCAGGGAGATGGGTCCTAAGTTATTGAAACAGGTAGAGTACATTATGCGTTTTTTAAGTATGGGGGTAACTAGTGAATGTTTGAGTAGGGAGGGAAAGGTGCCTGACGAGAAAAAGAGGTTGAAGATGTGGATTCGAGATTTTAGGAGAGAGCAGGAAGGTGGTCACAGCAATTATGAGAGGTCAGGGGACAGGTGGTGAAGTGGGCAGTGAAAAGAAGTTTGGCAACTTCTTCAATGGTGACAGGGCTGAAGGAGGAAAGTATTGAGTGTGGTGTTGGACCCGGTGTGCTGGTTTTCGGGAGGAAGCTGGGCGCTGGATATCTCACATTTTTTTATTCAACATTTGGGCACATGACATTTTAGAGCTGCAAAGGCACATGGCTATGATTGGTCTGAATGGGGAGTATGTAGCTATATCATATCCAGCATGTGTCTCCTAACCCAGTCTTCCTTTGTTTCATGTCTACTCAACACTTCTGGGTGTGTAGGATACCTGCTCCCCCACTGTGTGCTGTGGTCCCACCCATCAACCCCTGTTTCACTACTGGGATTTTTGCCGAGAGGAAATGTTTTACTTGGGGGGTGGTGCGCTCCCCCTACCCCATGCACTCTGTGCATTACACACCTCTGATGCCTGCACCCTGTGTGTTACATACCAATCCCTCCTCAACCAATACTACACAAAGCCATTGGTGCCTGGTGTGTGTTTACATTAGCGGGCTGGTGGGCTGCCAAGATTCGGGTGCAATAAAAATTAATTGGAAAAAAACAAGATTTTAGTGCCTATCTTGTGAAATTTTAAGATGAATTTCTCCAGGATTGCAATAGCTACAGAGGTAAATGATGGCATTTTTAAAAGTTATTTTACTGCTTATCCAGAATATACAGTGCTTTGAAAAAGTATTCACACCCCTTGAACTTTTCCAGATTTTGTCATGTTACAACCAAAAACGTAAATGTATTTTATTGGGATTTTATGTGATAGACCAACACAAAGGGGCACATAATTGTGAAGTGGAAGGAAAATAATAAATGGTTTTCAAAATTTTTTACATAATAAAGATCTGAAAAGTGTAGCATGCATTTGTATTTAGCCCCCTTTACTCTGATACCCCTAACTAAAATCTAGTGGAACCAATTACCTTCAAAAGTCACCTGCTTGATAAATAGAGTCCACCTGTGTGTAATTTAACCTCAGTATAAATACAGCTCTTCTGTGAAGCCCTCAGAGGTTTATTAGAGAACCTTAGTGAACAAACAGCATCATGAAGGCCAAGGAACACACCAGATCAGGTCAGGGATAAAGTTGTGGAGAAGTTTAAAGCAAGGTTAGGTTATATGAAAAATATCCCAAGCTTTGAACTCACTGAGCACTGTTCTATTTATTATTTGTAAATGGAAAGAGTATGGCACAACTGCAAACCTACCAAAACATGGCCGTCCACCTAAACTGACAGGCAAGGAGAGCATTAATCAGAGAAGCAGCCAAGAGGTCCATAGTAACTCTGGAGGAGCTACAGAAATCCATAGCTCGGGTGGGAGAATCTGTCCACAGGACAACTATTAGTCGTGCACTCCACAAATCTGGCCTTTATGGAAGAGTGGCAAGAAGAAAGCCTTTGCTGAAAGAAAGCCATAAGAAGTCCCGTTTGCAGTTTGCGAGAAGCCATGTGGGGGACACAGAAAACACGTGGAAGAAGGTGCTCTGGTCAGATAAGACCAACGTGGAACTTTTTTGGCCTAAATGAAAAAGTTTATGTTTGGCAGAAAAATAACACTGCACATCACCCTGAACACATTATTCCCACCGTGAAACATGGTGGTGGCAGCATCATGTTGTGCAGATGCTTTTCTTCAGCGGGGACAGGGAAGCTGGTCAGAGTTGATGGGAAGATGGCTGGAGCAAAATACAGGGCAATCTTAGAAGAAAACCTGTTAGAGCCTGCAAAAGACTTGAGACTGGGGCGGAGGTTCACCTTCCAGCAGGACAACGACCCTAAACATACAGCCAGAGCTACAATGGAATGGTTTTGATTAAAGCATATTCATATGTTAGAATGGCCCAGTCAAATTCCAGACCTAAATCCATATGATAATCTGTGGCAAGACTTGAAAAGTGCTGTTCACAGACACTCTCCATCCAATCTGACAGAGCTTGAGCTATTTTGCAAAGAACGGGGAAAAATGTCACTCTCTAGATGTGCAAAGCTAGTAGAGACATCCCCAACAAGACTTGCAGCTGTAATCACAGCAAAAGGTAGTTCTACAAAGTATTGACTGGGCTGAATACAAATGCACACCACACTTTTCAGATATTTATTTGTGAAAAAAAAATTAAAACCATTTATCATTTTCTGTCCACTTCACAATTATGTGCCACTTTGAGTTGGTGTATCACATAAAATCCCAATAAAATACATTTGTGTTTTTGGTTTTAACATGACAAAATGTGGAAAATTTCAAGGGGTATGAATACCTTTTCAAGCCACTGTATAAATACCCTAGTATGTACCCAGATAGCAAGGGTAACTTGCCATAAATTTGTGGCAATGTTGATTTGTAAGTCAGTTAACTTGCTGCACATTTCACTGGCAAGTTGTACACGTGCAGAGCACTTGAAGCACAAGTTCTAGTTGACAATTTTCCAATTTGTAGCAAATTTGCGTGTCAAGTCTCTAGTAAGAGCAAAATTGCAGTGGTGAGTCTACAGCAAGAGCTCTGCAAGTCTACGGCATGAAAATTCAGCCACAGTGACCCCTGTGGTGGGAGGACTCTCACAACATAACTGAGCCAGAACTTGCAGCTGACTTGCAGAATGTTTGCAAAGAAACTGGATCTGGAGTCATGCAATGCGGACTTGCTGTAATTGTGCAACAAACTTGTGAAGCCTGGCAATAGCTTAGCAAGTAATTTTCAAACTTACAGCACAATTGCTTGCTATCTGGGTATAGCCTGGACATAGGTTCACTTTAAGACCCCTTTCACATTGAAAGGTGCTTTTCAGGCATTTTAGAGCTAAAAATAGCGCCTGTAAAGCATCTGAAAAGCGCCTCTCAAGCCTCCCCAGTGTGAAAGCCTGAGTGCTTTCACACTGGGGGGTGCGCTTGCAGGACAGAAAAAAAAGTCCTGCGAGCAGCATCTTTGGGGCGGTGCAAAGCGCTTCGGCAGCAGTGCTTTTTAGGTGCTTTTAACCCCTTCTTTGGGGTTAAAAGCCCCCCACTCACCAGTGGCGCCATTCCGCTAGCGCCGCTAAAACCAGCGGCGCTTTAACGCTAGCGCGGGGCGGTCTTCTGTGTGAAAGGTGTGTAAGTAGAGGGGGACCCTAAGTAACATCCCCTACGATCCAAAATATACGTTAACTACATATGGGGTATACATATAGGCTATAGGGTCAATTCACTGAGATCTACAGTATGAGTTATTTTGACTATATTTGCTATTTTATCTCATGATAAATTTCTCATCAAAACTATTCAAGTCATAAATATAATTAGTGCATAGGCAAGCAATCAGTACTTTTTTCAACTATTAAAAAGCCTTTATTTCTTATGAACCAATATTTTATCTCTACCCGAAACAGCACCTGTATTTTCCCTCCTTGGTAGTCACATCATAGAATCACACCTGTTGTGATAGTAAGTGACAGTGTTTTAAGTATGAAAATCTGTGCAATAATTTTTGTGAATTTTAAACATAAAATACTGCCAAAATTGATCATTTAAATTGCATAAGGTAAACTCAGCTGATTCATACATTAAAATCTTTAGGGATTGAAATAATATCTGATCAAAAAATCTAAGTACTAACACAAAGCAACGGCAATACTTCACCCAGTATGCTTAAACTAATATTTAACCACTTGGTGCATAAAATCTGTTGATTAACATACGCAGACAGTAATCCCAATATTACAACATTTGTTCATTGCAGCTGTGAACTAAGCATTCACAAGTGTGAACACTCTAAGCTCTGTGACCACAGTGTGACTCCCTCTTTGGCCTGCAGATGGCACAATTCTTCCTTGTCTATCTGTGTATGCACTGCACTGTGCACCGATGAAGCAACACAGAGTTAGAAAACGTGACAGTAAACAAAAACAAAAAAAAAATATAAAAAAGGTAAAGCATTTGATTAAAAATGGTTAATGTAAAATAAACAAAATACATTTTAATCACTTGCTGCCCAAGGCAATTCTGACACTTCTCGCTTACATTATTATCATTATACAGGATTAATATAGTGTCAACAGCTTGCACAGCGCTTTACAACTTGAGGTCAGATAGTAGATACATGTAAAAATCTGCATTATTTTACTAGATAATTACTTAGAACCCCCAAACATTATATATTTTCTCAAAGCAAAGGCCCTAGAGAAAAAATTATTTTTATGTCAAACGATATTTGTGCAGTGGTTTATACAATGCAAATTTTCAGGAAAAAATACACTTTAATAAATTTTAGTGCACACAAACACAATATAAAACCCAATTGTTTGGTAAAATATAAAGATGATGTGATGCTGAATAAATAGATACCAAACATGTCATGCTTTAAAATTTTGCATGCTCATGGAATGGCGACAAACGACAGTACCTAAAAATCTCCATATCCGTATCCGTTACAGGGTACCAGTTTACAGTTAAATAGGAGTTCTAGTGCTAGAATTATTGCTCTCGCTCTGATGTTCATGGAAATACCTCACATAAATCTTTTTCACCTTCTCCTTCATCTTCTTGGGTCTAAGGTGGTGAGTGACATTGGTGGGGGTTGGACCAGGGTGGTGATGCAGCTGCATGTACAGCATGAAGTCATGGGTGTACCCATGTCTAGCACAGTGCATGATAATGTGGCGGAGGTCACTATGATGCTGGGGGGACTTTAAGGAAGCTCAATTATGGCAGATACAGTGGCCATCTGTGAAACTTGCACCAGCCATGCGAGTAGCCTCTCATAGGTTTTTGATGTGGTTCTAGTATGTACTGTACATACTCTGCTTGCATTTAAAATGGTTGTAAACCTCAGTCATGGAATCTGAGCAAAGCACATATCTGTCTCCAAAGCTCTAAGTGTCATTTCTCTCTGGTGCTTCCTTCCTGTGTTACCTCTGAGTCACTTCTGAGAAGTTTTCCCGACACACAAGATACATTTGTGTGTGCGGGGGGTGGGAGAGCTCAGCAGACAGTTTGTCTATTGAAAACACAGTTCTTCTGTGTGGATGGGGGTGTGTGCCTTTCCTCCAATCAGCTCTCACACTGTTACTGCAGCCTCTTCGTCCCCTCCTCTGTGCTGCTGACAGGTGAAGAGAGATTTTAACACTTTTCTGCCCTTTTGAAGGGATGTAGAGAAGAGAAGAGTACAGATAAACAAGTAAAACCTATGTAGGAGGGTTTGTTTCATCTCTGTGTATCATCTGAGCCTGTTCACTTCACTGGGTATATGTGAGGGTTTACATCCACCTTAATACTCAGAATATGCTTTATCTAGTGCACTAAACGAAACTAGGTGTAGCAAAGTCCTGGGCCTCTTTTGGCCTAATAGTTACCTCCAGAGTTAGGGAGAGCTTCAGTGTAGAGTGGGTTACCAGGCATGGTGGGTGTAATGCAAGATAAACAGGTGGGCGCCAGACACTTTTTTGATGCAAAGAGATTTATTGTCTCTTAAAAAGAACTGTGGAGGAAAGGGTTAGAGACAGGACACCCTTAGGCAGATGCAAAGATAATTAGCAGACCCCGAGACTTCTATAGGTAGACCGCTATACAGATGAAGGCCTCCAGCCGGACACCACTTCTGTATAGGTAGGACCGCTGTCTCCTATGGCAACAATCTTGTAGCTGTTACTAACGGTAAAGGTTTTCATCTATCTGCAACACGAACAGTCCTCTTTACCCCACACTCATTCACTGTGGGTCTTCACTCAACAAGCTCCCAGTCTCTCTCACTAGACTTCAGATCCAATAACCACAGGATCCCCTGAGCTCTTTCACTGTAGCACTCAGTATCTTCCTCACCCGACACCCCGCTTCCCTGCTGGGTCCCTGGATTTGCACTCACAGATACTCTTAAAGCTTCACCCCTGCTGACACGTTAGGTCCTTGGCTTGGCACTCCACAAGCATCACCAATGCTGTCCCGCTGGGTCCCTGACTTGGCACTTGCTGAGGTTTTCCCACTTCTTCACCGTCCCTGGCTGGCGGAACCGAAGTCTGCTCTGGTACTGGCGTCAGCTTACTCACAGTGGTCTCTGCTAGCAAGGTCGATGTGCCTTAGTGGCGACAGCTTTCCTTCTACCTCCGACCACCACTGGTTCCCCGGCCAGCAGAACCGTTACTTCTGTATGGACTACAAGCCCGCAGTCCCAACCCTACGCTGCTTTCCTGCTTCTGGATAGGCTCCCAGACAGCCTAGCAGCCAGATTTCCCCGGTATAGGCCTAAGGTTTCTGGCCTAGCAGCCCAGGGCAATACAACACGCATTCACCCAGACAGCCACCCCTGTGGCACAGAACCTGATCACCTGACTCCACCCAAATAAATAGGTTCTCCCAGCAGGCCAAGAGACCCAAGAAAATCCTTGCCCATTGGCTGAGACACCCCATTCATTCCTAATCTGTCCTTGCAATGCCCTTGTCTTATCTAATATCACCACCAGATAGCCAGCCATCTAGCGACAGAAGAGAGAGGTGCAGCAGTTCCAGAATTAGGGCAAAATCAATTGACCTCCTATCAATTGGCCAAGGCAACTATTGCTTGGCAATAAATTTAATAGCAACCCTGCCTAAATATCAGGGTGCTACAAAGGTATGTGCTAATAAATTATATGTACTATACTAATGATTTTTCATTGTTTTTTTTTCTCATTGATTCTATGGTGATTCACCCAGTAACAGACCTTCTGCCTTTCGGTGGCTCTTCTATCTACGGAGGAGCAACAGAGTCACCCTTGGACAGCAGCACTGGAGAGGGTCGTCTTGTATGGACTTTACATAAGAAACTAACAAAATAAAGCCGAATTCTAGCTAACACTTTAAAAGCACTTACAGCAACAATTTTTCTTCCTTGTGGATAAAGATTTTACATAAATGAATAAAAGCTGGTTATTGTGGGCACTCCAACAGTGTTAAATAGTCTGTCTCAACCCTTCAACTTCCACTTTTGCTGCACAATTTTGTCTGCTAAAGAAAGCTGAAAACAGAATCAACAGGTAACAAACTAAGTTACATGGGGGAGTCAGAATAAAACTCTGCTTTGGTAATGCTCAAACAGACCATGTCATATATATCATTTTTTATTTTGCTTTTAGTATCACTTTATATATTTCAGCTTCTGAATGGACTAGAAAACAATAGTTCTGGGTGTAGAATTGGCTCTTGGCCATAATGTCATGATAAAGGATAAACGCCTTGATGATTCCACAGGCACAACAGAAAGTCAGAGGAGATCTCTCTAAAGTGAGGGTAATCCTCTCTTTGACATTTGTCACTGGTACAAGTGTCCCCTAGATTTCCTATCTGCTACTGTTCTGTTGAGAGCTCAAAATTTGCATTCGCCCTCACGTTATTTCCCATTGATAGACTGTGGCTGATTTACTAAAGATGCTGAGAATCTTCACAAAATAGATTGTATGAATATTGACTTCAGTTATCCAATCGTGCGAAAAACAAACTCCTGATGCCTTGTTTACTCCGCACTTGATTGGATAACTGAAGTGAACATTCACACAATTTATTGTGTG
Source organism: Aquarana catesbeiana (assembly GCF_042186555.1). NCBI lineage: Eukaryota > Metazoa > Chordata > Amphibia > Anura > Ranidae > Aquarana > Aquarana catesbeiana. The sequence goes on along the minus strand of NC_133325.1, from coordinate 69,382,619 downwards.
AAGATTTTAAACTCCTTTAAAACCGCGTACACAAGGGCGGACTTTTCGACCGTACTGGTCCAACAGACCGAGTCCGGCGAACAATCCGATCGTGTGTGGGCTTCATCGGACCTTCAGCGGACTTTTCCAAACGAAAATCTGACGGACTTTAGATTTGGAACATGCTTCAAATCTTTACGTCGTAACTCTGCCGGACCCAGAAATCCGCTCGTCTGTATGCTAGTCCGGCGGACAAAAACCGACGCTAGGGCAGCTATTGGCTACTGGCTATCAACTTCCTTATTTTAGTCCAGTGTACGTCATCACATACGAATCCGTCGGACTTTGGTGTGATCGTATGTAGGCAAGTCCGTTCGTTAAAAAGTCAGTCGGAAGTCCGTCAAAAGTCCGTTGAAAATCCGTCGGAAAGTCCGTCGGACCAGTCCAGTCGAAAAGTCCAACCGTGTTTACGCTGCTTAACAAATTGGCCCATAAATTGTCCTAGTGGAGAAAGTACTAAAAAAACTCATATGGGGTTTTAACACTCCCATCCTCCATTCAAAACTAAAACAAAAGGTTTTGCCTTTAGGTACACTTTAACCACTTGCCTACTGGGCACTTTTACCCCCTTCCTGCCCAGGCCAATTTTCAGCTTTCAGCACTGTCACACTTTGAATAACAATTGTGTGGTCACTGTACCCATATGATTTTTTTTCACAGAAATAGAGCTTTCTTTCGGTGGATTTTTTATTACCACTAGGTTTTTTATCATTTGCTAAACATACGAAAAAAGACCAAACAAAAAACTGGTACTTTTTCTCCTTCACTCATGTGCGCTGATGAGGCTGCACTGATAGGCTGCACTGATGAGGCGGCACTGATAGGTGGCACTGATGAAGTGGCACTGGTAGGCACTGATTAGGAGGCACTGATATGAGGCAGCACTGATAGACGGCACTGATGGGCACTGAATTTTGAGGCACTAATGGGCACTAATTGGCAGCACTGGTGGGCACTGATTAGCAGCACTGGTGGGCACTGTTGGGACTGCACTGATAAAAGGGACACTCATAATCAGTGCCCTGATTATGAGTGTCAATGTCCCTTTAACACAAGCTGGTTAGCTGGTTATCGGTTCTGAAAACCAGCTTGTGTTTACATCCGTGATAAGCTGTCATTGGACACAGCTGATCATGTGCTAAAGGGCCGCTGTGATTGACCCTTTACCCCAGTCTGTGATCAGCTGAGCCTGAAGGAATTAGGCGATCACAGAGCGTGCTTCCTGTGTGCCACAGGGGGCTCGCGGGCAGCGCAATCATATTAGGACATCCATGTACGCCCTCCCATCTTTGGGCTATAGCGTGGGCACAAAGCGGTTAAAAGAGAAGTTTGGGTATGTAAAAAAACAATTATACTCACCTAGGTGGATGAAGCATTGATCTGCTGCTGTATCTGTCCCCCGCTGTCTCTGCAGTGAGAGCTGGGGGATCAAACACCACTGATCTCTCAGTTCTCCCCTCCGCTGTGAGCAGAGAGCCATGACTGTCAGTCAGCGGTTCTCTGCTCTCCCTTCCAGCCTCACTGGAGCTCTGGGCTGTGGAGGGGGCGGGAGGGGCTAGTTTAGGCACTCAGCAGAACTCTAAGAGGCTGAGCTAGGTGCCTGTCCAGGCATCTGGGTGGATTCTGACCATATGGTCTGGATCTTTCCTGAGCCTGGACCAGCTAAATGATGTCAGCCACAGCAGGCTTCAGCCCATTGTGGGCTGAAAACAGGTCACAAGAGTGCAGGAGCAAGTGCACTCCTGCGATCCATAGGAGAAGTATGGCCAAACTTCTTCCTTAAGGTCTTTCCCACACACTAGTCCTCACACAGGTGTTACATGTCTTCAAACGATCAATCTTCCATGATAAATGAGGCAGCACTAAAGTCCATTGCGAAATAACGATAGCAGACTTATCTGTAATAAACCTGAACTATATCCAATTCCATTCAATCTTGCCAGGTTCCTTTGGGAAGCAGCGTTTGCTGCCAAAGCCATTTACAGAAGGCTTGACTCACAACAATAGGTGCCACTGACACTTTCCATTTACTAGCCTTCATTTTCTTGTTGACTGTGCCAAGCAAGATGTCAAACAATGATTGATGGGGGAGTCACAAGTCTACACCTAGTTCTCATCCCTCACCTTTACCTCCTAAACAGAACACAAAAAACCTCATCTCCCAACTGCCAAATGGAAAGACACGGAAAATCATTAGGCTTTACGTAAAGCAGTCTGCAGAATTAATTCAATTAAAACAAAGGTTGTTTTGAATGTCTGTGCAAATTCCCCCTGGACACGCTGTTCTAAGAATATTGATTAAGCTGGAATTAAATTACGTATCATACAGTGTTATTTACCAGTAAATATTCATTTTTTTAATGACCAGCAGAGGCAAACACCAGAGGAAGCAAAAAGCCATTATCACACAGCAATTTTCCACAGTATATACAATTATGTATAATCCGTACAAATAAATTAACAATTAAAATCTAACCTAAAGGAAATCTGTCTTTACATGAATAGGCTGCTATCACTAATTCATTTTTGAAAATGCTAGTTGATGGCTTGCATGCCCAACCTCTGACTTCAAATTTACATTCAATTTATAATACCTCATGTAATTCCTCTTGCTATGCCATTTAACAGTACCAATGCATAGAGATGTAAACTGTTATTGTTCTCTCTTTCATGTCCCAGTTCTTTTAGCAATCCTTATTAGCAGCTGTGAAAACTCAGTGTAAAAATTGACTTTACTGTCTGAAGTTTGTCAGCTCTGGGGGCAACAGAGAGCTCAGCCTTTATGCACTAGCACTGTAAGATGAAATTTCAAAGTGAAAGGCATGAATGACTTCAAGGATCCTATAGGCACAGAAAATTGGCTGCTTAAAACAGCTTCAGTTTCACCCCCTTCCTCTGAGGCCCCCTTAAATTTAAAAATAGAAAATCATTGCATACTTACCTTAGTTCATGCATACATACCTTAGGGTGTTCTGGCTTGTTGGTGATGTCACAGGCCCATTCTCCTCTCTAGTAGTGGGGGTGGGAAGTGTTTCATGCTGCACAGAATAGTACTCATATAAATGGTGTGTACTCTGAGCCCTAGGGATGTGTGTGACAATGAACCCCCAGGTGGTGCGTATTTCTGACAGCCCAGGCCAGTGATGGCAAACCATGGCACCCCAGATGTTTTGGAACTACATTTTCCATGATGCTCAACTACACTGCAGAAAGCAGAAGCATCATGGGAAATGTAGCTCCAAAACATCTGGGGTGCCAAGGTTCGCCATCGCTGGCCTAGGCTCACAGAATGACTCTGGCCATCATTCAACCTGAAAGTGGAATTACTGCAGAGGGGATTTTGGAGGCAATGTAAATGTGGCCTTGGAAACCTAGAATTGCAATCCAGGTCCACCTCTGCCACTGCTAAATGCATAGTATGAAGTGTGTGTAGGCATTAGGAATGAGTGAATCTGCCAGGGAACAGTAAGATAGACCTGGACAGGCTCAGCAACAGTGTAAAACTGGCTGCGCAATTATCATTTTTGTACAATTAGCTTGGCTTTCATATGGCAGCAGTACTGAGTCTGAAAAATGGCAATTTTGTCAGGCAGTCTTATTTCTCGTACACACTATAAGAAAATCGGCAAACATTTTAGTTGGAGGAACGAACGTACGATTTTCCGATCATGTGCACACAACTTTCGACATTCCGACCTTCTGAACAACATTTTTCGAAGGGACGAACTCCAAAATTTTTCTTGTACGGGAACAGAACAAACGATTTTTGCTTAATGTGTACAGTGCCTTGGAAAAGTATTCATACCCCTTGAAAATTTCCACATTTTGTCATGTTACAACCAAAAACGTAAATGTATTTTATTGGGATTTTATGTGATGGACCAACACAAAGTGGCACATAATTATGAAGTGGAAGGAAAATGATAAATATTTTTCAAAAGTTTTTACAAATAAATATGTGAAAAGTGTGGTGTGCATTTGTATTCAGCCCACCCGAATTAATACTTTGTAGGACCACCTTTTGCTGCAATTACAGCTGCAAGTCTTTTTGGGGATGTCTCTACCAGCTTTGCACATATAGAGAGTGACATTGTTGCCCATTCTTCTTTACAAAATAGCTCAAGCTCTGTCAGATTGGATGGAGAGCGTCTGTGAACAGTAATGTTTAAGTCTTGCCACAGATTCTCAATTGGATTCATGTCTGGACATTCTAACACATGAATATGCTTTGATAAAAATCATTCCATTGTAGCTCTGGTAACCTCCGTCCCAGTCTCAAGTCTTTTGCAGATTCTAACAGGTTTTCTTCTAAGATTTCCCTGTATTTGGCTCCATCCATCTTCCCATCAACTCTGACCAGCTTCCCTGTCCCTGCTGAAGAAAAGCATCCCCACAACATGATGCCGCCACCACCATGTTGCAAGGTGGGGATGGTGTGTTCAGGGTGCTGTGCAGTGTTAGTTTACCACCAGCCATAGTGTTTTGCTTTTAGACCAAAAGGTTCAGTTTTGGTCTCAACTGACCAGAGCACCTTCTTCCACATGTTTGCTGTGCCCCTCACATGGCTTCGCACAAACTGCAAATGGGGCTTCTTTTGGCTTTCTTTCAACAATGCCTTTCTTCTTGCCACTCTTCCATAAAGGAGGAGTGCATGACTGATAGTTGTCTTGTGGACAGATTCTCCCACCTGAGCTGTAGATCTCTGCAGCTCCTCCAGAGTTACCATGGGCCTCTTGGATGCTTCTCTGATTAATGTTCTCCTTGCCCGGCCTGTCAGTTTAGGTGGACGGTCATGTCTTGTTAGGTTTGCAGTTGTGCCATACTCTTTCCATTTTTGGATGATGGATTGAACAGTGCTCAGTGAGATGTTCAAAGGTTGGGATTTTTTTTCATAACCAAACCCTGCTTTAAACGTCTCCACAACTTTATCCCTGACCTGTCTGGTGTGTTCCTTGGCCTTCATGATGCTGTTTGTTCACTAAGGTTCCCTAACAAACCTTTGAGGGCTTCACAGAACAGCTGTATTTATACTAAGATTAAATTACACACAGGTGGAGTCTATTTACTAATTAGGTGACTTCTGAAGGCAATTGGTTCCACTAGATTTTAGTTAGGGGTATCAGAGTAAAGGGGGCTGAAAACAAATGCATGGCACTCTTTTCAGATATTTATTTGTAAAAAAATTTGAAAAACATTTATTTTTTCCCTTCCACTTCACAATTATGTGCCACTTTGTGTTGGTCTATCATATAAAATCCCAATAAAATACATTTACAGTTTTGGTTGTAACATGACAAAATGGTGTACGAATACTTTTTCAAGGCACTGTACCTTTTTTTGTACGATTTTCATATAAGAAATATTACATACAAAAGACTGCGCATGTCGTACGAGAATTTTCGGACGTTATTTCTGTCCTCGGTTCCGATTTGCTGTGAAACATCGATCATTTGCCTGATTTTAGTGTGTACGTGGCATTAGCAGCAACACGTTTTTTTTCATCAAGGCTTGCTTTGACTGGCAGATAGAAATTGGTCAATAGTTAGCTAAGACTGTCCTTGTTCTTGTTAATGGAAAACTGTCCTGGAAAACAGTTTCAATAAGGCTAATAGCCCCAACCAGTGTAAGCCTAATCTTTTTTTTGACTGGGGTGGAATAAATGGGACTGATATGAGGCAGTTTAGCTGCAAACTGTTTTTGCACCTTGATTTTCATTTCAAACAAATCCGTGGCATGGTGCAAACAAAAAGACAGCTCCAGGAACACAAGTAAATGTTGTACTCAGAGCACCTCCAACTTAAAAAATGCCCTCTTGCTCTGCTGTATCAAATAAACAATAAACCCCCAAAAAATTAAAATCCCAAAATGCTTCCTCTGAAATAAAAGACCACTTTCTCCTTTTGTTTTCCTTTAGGAAGCCTTGAGACAATCGTTTGGATGGGACAGCTGCTAAAAGTGACCACTGAAATGGTAGCGATTTGCTCACTGCACCATGGGTCCCCCCGACCACAACCTCCCCCAGTTCTCCTTGCTCCCCATGCCTCTCTTTTCTCCCTTCCCTCTTTATTTACCTTTCTCTCTCTCCTGCTTCTTTACTATCCGGTGACCGCCTGTACTACTCTTATATATGACCCAGGCCCTACCCCCAGCCTGTATGTTATGATTTACATGGCTGATGAGCCTCCTTACGCTGTTATATTTTGCCATTATGGACTTTGGAATTCTTTGTGATACGTTTGTATATATTCAAGAAAGATAACCTGTTTGAAGTGATCTGGTATTGTTGTAATTTCTTATGAAAATTAATAAAAATATTGAATTAAAAGAGTGACCACTGACCTAAAATTATTCACAAAATAAAATAAAACACAAAAGGCCTTAAATAAAAAAAAAAAAAAAGCCAAGGGGTTGATTATCCAAAGAACTAGCGATTAGAAATAAAATACAGTTGCCTAAATGACTATTCAGTCCCTGATCAGCTTGTCAACATTCCCTATAGCAGCTTTTAAAGGATAAGCTCACCTTTAAAAAAAAAATAAATAAACAACAAATTTTTATGCAGGTAAAAAATGTGCATTTATTATTTTATCGTGAGTGTAATCTCAGTCTCTTGCAGACTCTCAGCGTAGCTGTCTGCTCATACCTTGTACGTGCAGACAGTTACCTGAGAACGGGAAGATCAAAAGACTATGAGGGCGCACACCAATGCCCTCACAGCTCATTGAGAACTACAAGCCGTCAGCCGCACAACCTACTACTTGTAGGCATTCATTCACAGGAAGTTGTGAATGAAAGATACGGCTGTGTGGGCGGAGCCCTGCACAACCATGCTGTTTTCAAATTTGACAGCGGATGTGGGGAGAGGATTCTTTGCCCGCTGTCACCAGGAGGGGGGATCGGGGGAGAGGCTGCAGATGCTGAAACCTAAAAACGGGTGGAACATGTAACATCCAATAAACCAAAACCCAATTAGCGCAACCAAAATTAAATATACGTGCAAAGAATTCTGGAGTTGCTAGCTAGCAATAATTAGTGCAGCTGCATACTCACTTGACAATGAAAATCATGAAAATCAATCAAATGTGCAAAATTAACTAGATGGTATAAAAATATATTACAAATATTGACATAAAAGTCCAAATGATAACCCAATCACTACTGTGGCATTGTGACTTCATAATAAAATGTGCCTCGTGTCTCCACCACCCGTGTAAACTGCTCACCTTATGGCTTTGACCCCTGCATTTCCAAAAAGGTCATAACCAGTGGCGCCTGGTGCTGGAGGTTTTGGGGGGGCGTGGGCAGGGCAGGCCCCTGCAAGTCCGCACTCACCCTACGGTGGAGCCCTCCAGTTGCCACGGCTCCCCTGGTGCCCGGCACCACAGCTTCTGTCTTGACCTGGTCTTCTTTCCGCGTTCTGGGTCTTCCTGTCCTGATTGGCCAGGAAGCCGCTGGTATTTGCTGGTATCGCAGGGTGGGAGGCCTCGGGGCACAGTGCTCTGCGCCCTGAGGACAATATGAAACGTGCCATTTGGGGCCTCGGGATGTAGTCATGTGCCTGTGAGGGGGTGACAGACCTGGCAGGGGCCTGTTGGTCCGGTGCCCAGCACAGTGCATGGCCACACAGATGGTGCGGGCTGGGGGGTGGCTCCCCTGCACCCCTGGTGGACCGGCCGCTACTGGATAACACACTTTGTTTCCTTTAGGGATTGTGACTCCAGATATCACATAATAAATCTTCACTGTCACCCACATATAGGCACATGAATCCTCGGATGCAACAGGTGTAAATATGGGAGCAAAGAGAAAGCACACAAGACCTAGTGTTCTCCGTTTTGACAAGAATTTAAAAGAGAAGTATGTTTTTTTCCCCCCCATTTATACTTACCTAGGTGGATGCAGCATGGGACCAATGCTGCATCTGTCCCCCGGCGTCTCTACACTGAGAACCGAGCCACCGAACATCGCCGATGTCTCAGTTCTCATAGATCCCCAAGAGGAGAGCTGCTGACTGTCAATCAGCAACTTTCCTCTCTGCTCCTCCATGCTCATTGGATCGCTGAGCTGTGGAGGGGCGGGGATGGCCCAGCTCAGTTTTTCAGCGGCTCGCTGAGAGGCTGAGACAGATATCAGTCCAGGCACCTGGCGGATCCAGACTTTATTGTTGTGATAACGCGGTGCCTGGACTGATTCCTGTGGACTTCAGACCGCTCTCTGCTGAAAACAGGTCACAGGAGTGCAAAACAAATTGCACTCCTGTGACCCATAGGAGAAGCCCAGCCAAACAAGCTTTGCACTTACAAATAAAACAAACTGTATGAACCGACAGCTGCCGGCATCCAACCAAAATCCAAGATGGCCGTGGGATGATGTCACGCCCTAAGCTCAGCCCCCCCCAATAGGTGTTATGTCCAAGGAAGGGACTAATTATTGTTATTTGGAACATGTTTAATGTTCCAAAGGTGAACTTATCTTTTAAATAAAAAATTCAAACAAACAGGATGAATGACTTTGAAACACTAATGCCCTGTACACACGATAGGATTTTCCGACAACAAAATCAATGTTTTTTTTACGACGGATGTTGGCTCAAACTTGTCTTGCATACACACGGTCACACAAATCTTGTTGGAAATTCCGAACGTCAAGAATGCGGTGACGTACAACACGTACGACAAGCCGAGTAAAATGAAGTTCAATAGCCAGTGCGGCTCTTCTGCTTGATTCCGAGCATGCATGGAACTTTGTGCGTCGGAATTGTGTACACACGATCAGAATTTACAACAACGGATTTTGTTGTCGGAAAATTTGAGAACCAGATCTCAAATTTTGTGTGACGGAAATTCCGACGGAAAATGTCTGATGGTGCCCACACACGGTCGGAATTTCCGACAACAAGCTCCCATAGAACATTTTTTCCGTCAGAAAATCCTATCGTGTGTACGGGGCATTAGGCTGGATTCACACTACTGCGAATTGAATGCGGGTTTCCCTTTTCCTCCAATCAACTCTCACACAGTTCAGTATCCTCACCCACCCCTAAAGTACTACTGAAAAAGGAAGAAAGATTTTTAACAGGATCTGCACTTCCCAAACAGTGTAGAAAGGGGAAGACAGCAGATATACAAGTAAAACTTATGTATTACAAAAAAAAAGGGAAAAAAAGGACCCATTTATTATTGTTGTCTGCAGCTTTGAATTCAACTTGCTGTGTTCTGCAGCATGAGACGTTCTAAAGCTGTAAAAAATCATCCACGTCCATAGGGAACTTGGTAATTCCCCTTGTACGTAATGGATAACAACATCACCATTGAGGCTTTTTTTTTGTGTTGCAAAACTCTTGGGAATGAACACCAAAATCATATTGCATGCAGAAAAAGCATAATTACCGGGATGGGGCTTAGTTACAGAGATAGCATGAAAATATATAAAAAGGGAGTGTGGGACTTTAAATGAGGCAATTGACTTGTGGAGGTAGAGTATATAGTAATCATTTTTTATTTGTAACAATAGTATAAAAGTATTTTCATATATATACATGCACAATGGCATAAACATAATGGATACATATACATTAGCTTGGCAACACATAAAAACATAAAAGATAGTAATTGTTAATAAATGTACTACAAGAGGTTTCATATTGGCAGGCATTGGTAAATCATATGCAAAAGAGCTGCTATAAGATAGGTACACATACACATTGATAATTACATAGTACTCAATGAATTTTGGATGTATAAAAAGTATATATGGGCCAGTAAGTAAGTAATATGTACTTGAACCTGGGATGGAGGCACATTTTGTGCCTCATTTAAAGTCCCCCCCCCTTTTTTTAGCATGAAAATATATTCATTTGAATCATCTGCCTAACATTTCAAAATGCACCAAAAAAGGTATATGCAGCATTTTTGGCAGTGCACAGAAATGCATGTTATGCTGTGTTGTTGTAACTCGTTTGTTGAGGTGTCATTCAGAACGAATGGCACTGCATTCTACCAGAGCATATAACTGCAGTGCTAAGGGGTGAGCAGGGTGTTAGTCTATTTTGCACAGGGAAAGCAAGGCTCTGATCCCCCCCCCAGTGTGACTGTTCTGTGTTTCCTTAGACTGGTGACAGCCCTGTCTAATCTGTGAGACTGATTTATTTGCTCTGCTCTGAATAAAGAAGATTAAGCCATTTGGAGTACGACATTCAATGCAGAATACAAGGGATTAACACAAATTCTAATAGGTTCAAAACGATTGCAACAGCTCCCCGGGCAATGAGCAGAAGACAGATGAGATGAATGCCACAATATATAGAGAAGAGAAACAACAACAGCACCACCTGTGTCCTATTTCCTGCTGCTTATTTACTCAAAGCTTTGTCTTAATGCCTACTATGGATGAGGTTTTGGTTCACCACTACCATGAGTTCAACTTCAAGAGGAATCCCACAGGTTTGGGAATCAGGGTCTTGGTGCACTACATGGCCCTTAAACTATGGCAAGTGGGTCTTGAAGGGCAAATAAGGAGGCTTTTGGATAAGCCAGTCCCCCTATATAAAAAGATAGTGCCCCAGCCCCCAGGGCAGCCCCTGCATGCCTCTATGATCAGTGCTCTCTACTGCAGCTGCATGCTTCCTCTAGCGCTGGTGTTCTATCGAAAATAGTCCCCCATCGGATAGTGTTCGCCCTCTACTGTGCAAGCGCAGCGCCTGGCATCGGATAGTGTCCGCCCTCTAGCGTCAAGTGCAAGCGTCAACGGAGTCCATAGGACACCCCAAAAATCAACAGCTGAGCATTATCTCTACAGGGCGCATGCGCAGTTTATACCACATTATGTTACATGGCCCCGAGGCTCGTACAACTTTGTAAGGGGCGATGATAAGGGTGGATACTTCTTCATCAGCTGTTCTTCTTCGGAGACTTTTGGCGTCTCTTCTGTCCTCCTTACTGCGCAAGCGCGGCGCCTGCGCAGTACGGAGCGGAGACTATCCGATGAGGGGACACTTCTTGTAAGAACACCGGCTCCTGTCACACTGATGCTCAGGCAAAGGGGATGGGTTCAGGGGCGGAACGCGGCAAAATTAGGTTTTTTTCCTGGGGTGTCAAGAATCCTCGCACCAGCCCTGGTGTCAGTATTAAGATTTCAGAGGTTGATTAAAATAAAGGTACCACAATATTGTCACATAGTGCCTATATGACATCCGAAGGCCAGACATATGATTTATTTGCAACTCACAAGGTGGAATATAAGACCACAGGAGTTTGTGGCTTCCCTCCACCTTTTTTTTCTCCAAAGTCCAACCCCCCCCCCCCCCCAATTTTTTTTTCTCTCCAAAATCCAGCCCCTCTCCCCTCTCCCATTTCTCTATAAAGTACAGCCTCCCCCTGTTTTTTGTCTTTCTAATGTCCAGCCTCCCCCCCTCTTTTTTTTTTGTCTTTCCAAAATCCAGTGCCCCCCCCATTTTTTAATTCCTCTCCATCCCCTCCTTCCACTTTTTTGTCTCTCTAAAGTCCAGCCCCCCCCCCCCATCTCTTTTTTGTCTATCCAAACTCCAGCCCCCCTCCCCCTGTTTTTTTTCTCTCCTCATCTTACATCTCTCTCTGTCACAGCGTCATGGATGCCGCTGGTCCTTAGCATTCACACATAGCTGATGAGTGGGGAAGCCTCCCACAATTAGAGCAGAGCCTGACCTGTCAATAATAGTGTAGCTGCCGCAGTCAGCTTTGTGCTGGGGCTCCAGAGAACTGTTCAGAGCAGGCTGTATCTGGGGGACTTCGGGGAGCCCTGTGTAGCAGTACAGAGAGGAGGAGCTCAGTGCACCAAGTACAGTGTCAATAGCCGCCTGGGGGGAGGGGGGCATAACTGAAATCTAGGGGGGCACAGCCCACCTCAGCACCCCCCTAGATCCGGCCCCATTTGTGGCAGTCCCATCTTGACTGAATCCGATAGTTTGAGTACTCGGTACTCTCAGGTATGGTGGGAGAATGGGACTTACTCCCCTTTCTCTCATGTGACAGCTTTGGTACTTGGTCCAACAGTGTCACATGGGGCAAATAGAGAGTAATTGTGTAAGCTCCAAACCAGATAGCAAACAATTGTGCTGAAAGTTTGAAAATGACTTGCTAAGCTATTGCTAGACTTGCCAGGCTTCACAAGTTTGTTGCACAATTGCAGCAAGTCCGCATTGCATGACTCCAGATCAACTGGAGTTGCAAACATTCTGCAAGTCTCCACACAGGCTATGGAGCTAATCTGCAGGTAACCAAATGAACCAGAGCCTTTGTTAAAGGAAGAGTGGACTATGAATATATAATTGGCAGTGCCTCCACCTAGAACAGGGCTCCAGCGTATAGAGAGATGATCCCTTTCTAGGACAATAACTAGTAACTCACCCAAAATAACTGACAGCAATAGTACTAATACACCCAGCAGAGATTTCTAAGAATAAAGATATGCAGACATACCAACAGGTGATTAGTGTAACTTTATGATAAAGTGATGGCATTACATACAACCAAAGCAATAACAGGAAGAATGTATATATTTCTGAGAAGAACACTATATATATGTATCTATATATCCAGATATACTGTATAACTAAAGGCCTTTAACACCAATACCTCCAATTAGGCTCTGTGGCACAGTTTGGTTGCAGGGGCCCCTGATGAGCTGGCTTGCAAGGCGTAACACAATCCAGCTCGAGAGGACGAACGCTGAGGCATCTGTGGAGCTGTGGCTTCCTGGGGACGCTTGTACAAACACACCAATGGCGAAGAAGTCTGATTGCAAGGCCTATCTCTTGGTCCCTAACCTGACTATAGGCTATCAATGCTCCCGGACCTCTACCTATCTAAATAGCTGTCGGAAGCCTATCCTGTCGCAACCCTGAGCCGTTTACCGTTCCTTAGGCTAGGAACCCAACCCCCCCCCCCCCCAAGACCAAAAAGGGACACCGTTGCTTTAAATAATGAAGTGGCAGATATACACTTAAACACAAACCAGTCACTTGATTATAGGTTATAACAGGTTATAATCAAATGAGCTTTGCTCTCATACACTTGAGAATAGCCCAAGTATATTGCAGTATGCAAATAGAAAGCTTCAGTGAATCAGAGAAGCCTATAACAGATTTCTCTGATTCCCACACAGGAGTGCCAGTAATATAACAAACAGTAAGCTACACAGTGCAGTAACATTTTGTATTGTCCCTTTTCAGCCTGGAAGAATGGATGGATACAGCACAAAATCAGCCTGCAGCACCTCCTGGCTTGTAGAGCATGTGGATTGGCCACTCTCTGTCCTTCCACTTCTTGTAAGAGATTCATACAGTGCCTTGAAAAAGTATTCATACCCCTTGAAATTTTCCAAATTTTGTCATGTTACAACCAAAAACGTAAATAAATTTTATTGGGATTTTATGTGCTAGACCAACACAAAGTGGCCCATAATTGTGAAGTGGAAGGGAAATGATAAATGGTTTTCAAAATTTTTTACAAATAAATATGTGAAAAGTGTGGGGTACATTTGTATTCAGCCCCCCTGAGTCAATACTTTGTAGAACCACCTTTCACTGCAATTACAGCTGCAAGTCTTTTTGGGGATGTCTCTACCAGCTTTGCACATCTACAGAGTCACGTTTTTTGCCCATTCTTCTTTGCAAAATAGCTCAAGCTCTGTCAGATTGGATGGAGAGCATCTGTAAACAGCAATTTTCAAGTCTTGCCACAGATTCTCAATTGGATTTAGGTCTGGACTTTGACTGGGCCATTCTACTACCTGACTATGCTTTGATCTAAACCATTCTATTGTAGTTCTGGCTGTATGTTTAGGGCCGTTGTCCTGCTGGAAGGTGAACTTCCGCCCCAGTCCCAAGTCTTTTGCAGACGCACGGTCGGAATTTCTGACAGAAAAATTCCGATTGGGAGCTTTTGGTCGCATATTCTGACAGTGTGTATGCCCCATCGGACTTTTTCTGTTGGCATTTCCGATGGACTTAGATATAGAACATGTTCTAAATGTTTCCGTCAGAACCGTGTGTACGCGGCATTACAGGTTTTCTTATAAGATTGCCCTGTATTTAGCTCCATCCATCTTCCCATCAACTCTGACCAGCTTCCCTGTCCCTGCTGAAGGAAAGTATCCCCACAACATGATGCTGCCACCACCATATTTCACAGTGGGGATGGAGTGTTCAGGGTGATGTGCAGTGTTAGTTTTCTGCCACACATAGCGTTTTGCTCTTAGGCCAAAAAGTTAAATTTTGGTCTTATCTGACCAGAGTACCTTCTTTCACGTTTGCTGTGTCCCTCACATGGCTTCTCGCAAACTGCAAATGGAACTTCTTATGGCTTTCTTTCAACAATGGCTTTCTTTTTGCCGCTTTTCCATAAAGGCCAGAATTGTTGAGTGCATGACTAATATTTGTCCTGTGGACAGATTCTCCCACCCGAGCTGTGGATCTCTGCAGCTCTCCCAGAGTTACCATGGGCCTCTTGGCTGCTTGTCTGATTAATACTCCTCTTGCCTAGCCTGTCAGTTTAGGTGGATGGCCATGTCTTGGTAGGTTTGTAGTTGTGCCATACTCTTTCCATTTTCAGATGATGTATTGAACGGTGCTCCGCGAGATGTTCAAAGATTGGGATATTTATTTATTACCTATCCCTGCTTTAAACTTCTCCACAACTTTATCCCGGACCTGTCTTGTGTGTTCCTTGGCTTTCCTGATGCTGTTTGTTCACTAAGGGTCTCTAACAAACCTCTGAGGGCTTCACAGAACAGCCGTATTTATACTGAGATTAAATTATACACAGGTGAACTCTATTTACTAATTAGGTGATTTCTGATGGCAATTGGTTCTACTAGATTTTAGTTAGGTATATCAGAGTAAAGGGGGCTGAATACAAATGCACGCCACACTTTTCAGATATTTATTTGTAAAAAATGTTGAAAACCATTTATCATTTTCCTTCCACTTCACAATTATGTGCCACTTTGTGTTGGTCTATTAAATAAAAACCCAATAAAATACATTTGCGTTTTTGGTTGTAACATGGCAAAATGTGGACATTTTCAATGGGGTATGAATACTTTTTCAAGGCACTGTATATAGCCTTGAGGGGTTTCCTGACCCTTAAGTGAGGACAACCTCTTGACAACCTCTTAACAGGAAGAATCTGTTTGTAACAAGAACTCTATGGTATGTACCAGCCATGAAAGTAAACAACCTCACAGACAGTGTACAAAAGAATGCTTTCCTACACAAGACTTACAATTCAACATTGGGACAACTTTGTGGCAAGTTATCATTGCTGCGAATCAGAAAGACTCAGACCTTAGGGCAGGGGTAGGCAACCTCTGCCCTCCAGCTGTTTTGAAACTACAAGTCCCATGAGACATTGCAGGACCCTAACAATCACAGGCATGGCTCCTAGAGGCAGAGGCATGATGGGATTTGTAGTTTCACCACAGCTGGAGGGCTGAGGTTGCCTACCCCTGCCTTAGGGCTTCCTTTCCTCACTCCCAGTGGTTGACTGGATGGCAGAAAAATGGATGAAAGGTGAGTACATGCTGATGGTAGGGGTAATAAAGCAAACCTGTTACTTTCTCCTGCATGGGCAACAAAACACTTGTTAAAGTGTATGTAAAGGCAAAAGTTTTTTTCGTTTTGGATAGAATGGTAAGGGGTTAGATCCTCTGTCAAGTTTGTATTGTCGTTTTTGTTCCTGCTGGAGAGATTCACTCCTCTTTTTGTCCTGGTGGCCATTGTCACGGAGATGAAAAGTGAAGGGAGCAAGGCAAACGTGTCCTTTATGCGAAAGGGGTAGAGCAGGGGCTTATGATAGCTCTGTTGGGAGGATGCTCTGAACTGTAAGGACATGAAGGGTGGGGGAGGGGAACTCAGCCCCAGTACTCTGCTCTTCCCTTCAAAGCTCCATAGCCACCCTACCTCCTTCAGAGCCCTTCAGCTCTCCGTCTCTACTAGAGCCACCTAGGGCCCTTTAGCTTAATGCACCCAACAGTGCCCCTCAGCGCCTCTCTGCTCCTTGATCTCATGACAGATATTCCAAAGCAGTCCTCCTCGGAATGAAACCACAAACACGGCAATACGTTTAACAATCAAGGCCCGTACATACGATATGAAAATCCTATTGAAAAGTTGTCTGCGGATTTTCGGATTGTTAGTACAGTGCTTTCAACAGCCGATTTCACTTTTTCGACAGACAAAAACTGGATGTGCAGACTATAAAATTTTTGTCCGATGTGAACTCAACGTCCGATTTTTGGATGGTCAGTACAGAAATTGTCACACAAAAGTCGAAAGTACTAGACATGTGCACAGCCAAAAAATTTGTTCATTTTTGTTTCATTAGTTTATTATTTTTTTTGTTTTTCGGGTCATTCGTTATGATCGCGATTCGTAAATTAGTTCATTCGTAAATTCGTAAATGCGTTCATTCGTACATTCGTACATTCGTAAATTTGAACATTCGTTCATTCGTACATTCGTTCATTCGTACATTCGTACATTTTTACATTTGTACATTTGTAAATTCGTACATTCGTAAATTCGTAAAATCGTACATTTGTAAATTAGAAAATTCGGAAACTTGTAAATTCGAAGTCTGAAAATCCAAAAACCCGAAAATTCAAAAATCTGAAAAAGTAACTAACTATTAAATTATAGGTATTGTAATTTCCTTTCAAATTTGACTGTCAGTGAACGTAACAAATACGAATTTATCCGAAGTTACGAATTATCCAAAACGAATGCTGCATCTAAACAAATGGAACGGAACAAATTAATAATAAATAATAATAATAATAAAACGTTGATATTATTATTATTGTTATTTATTATTATTAATTCATTACGTTCCATTCCGTTTTTTCGGATCATTCATAACTTTGGATAAATTTGTATGTGTTACGTTCACTAACAGCCAAATTTGAAAGGAAATTACAATACCTATAATTTAAAAGTTACTAGTAATAATTACTAATAGTTAAGTTATTATTAGTTAACTATTATTTTAGATTTTCGAATTTACAAATTTACAAATTCACTAATTTCCTAATGTACGAATGTACGAATGTACATCCGTAAATTGCGAATGTACGAATGTACGAATGCCCGAATTTACGAATGTCCAATCTTATCGAATTTACAAATATTCAGAAAAAATTTGTTAAACGGGTTTTCGTTAATTCGTATATTCCCCGAATTAACGAATTTGTCGAAATTTGTTAAAAAACGAATTCGGAACGAAAGGAATTGCACATGCCTAGAAAGTACAAACAAGCATGATCAGAATCAAGGAACAACCGGGAAGTACTGTTCGTAATCTAGAATTAACATTCGTGACGCACCAATTGATGAAATGTCGAAAATTCAGCGCGAATTCTCATCTTCTTTAATGGGATAATAATGAAGTTGCTTAGCTTTTGATACTGATGTAGTTATGCCAAACGTATTTTAAAAGGCATTTGTTTTGTAGTGATATAAATAATAATATAATATTAATATTATGGTTGTTATTTGATTTTTTGTGGAAGTTGACACAACACCAATATCCCGTAGTTTTTAAGATCAAAGATACAACTATGTTGGTGTCCCTTGTTAATTTTCCATTGTGTTGTTTTTAATGTAACTGCCTACTAACAAACTGTCATTTGAAGAAAAACACATAGCCAAGTATTATTCTACACAATTTTTTTTTTTATTGTGCAGAAAAAAAATACAACAGAAATTAAATTAGAGATGCTATCTACCATGCAAATAAAAATAACTTAAAAAAGTGCGAATCAACGCTTAACATGAAATTAGCAGAAGGGGTCCAAAGGGTGGCGCTCGAAAAATGAATTTCCTCTTTATACCCTCGTAGTACGTTACTACGTTTGTGTATGTCGTACAACAATTTGCGGATAGTTAGTATGCTAGACAAAATCCTGTACACGTGCTTTTGACAAAAATCAAAGGCTCGGTCATACAACAATCGAACCGTGTGTACGAGGCTTTACTGACAGCGACATAGTACCAGTTTTTCCCCATGGAAGCTGATGCAGCAACATTTTTTCCTTTCAGTAACACCACCGACATAGGGGCATTATTTTTCCTTCCAGCGACACCACCATCCCTGGGGCACTTTATCGTACCAGTGACACCACCCACAAAAGGGCATTTTTCCCATGCCACTGTTAACCCTATATTTTGCTGTAGGGCAGTAAGTGCACCACTATTAAACTATTAAATTTGCGGGGGCATGGCCGGGATGTGAAGCAGGTCGGACGTGGGTCTCTGGAGCTCTGTGCAGATCCGACGATTTCACACTGTATACAGGCACATCTCACCCACAGAATAACACGGCTCCCGCGGGGAACCCCTCACCCAAATCAAAAAAAGGAAAGGCGTGGGGCCCCCTGGCCCTATATACTCTGAACAGCAGTATACAGGCGGTGCAAACAAGACAGGGACTGTAGATTTGTTGTTAATTAGAATCTGTTTATAATTTTGAACTGCTTCATTTTTAAAGTGTAGCTCCAGCCAAAAAATCTGTTTTTAAGCTTTTTGGAAAACATAGGGAAGGGTTATCACCCCTGTGACGTTTGTTTTGCTGTCTGTGCTCCTCTTCAGAAGATTTCACCTCACTTTTTGTCCAAATAACAAATGTTTTTTGAAAATTTGGGGTTTTTAGTGAAACAAGGATTGGTGATAAACCATCAGTGGAAAGGAGAAAAGTTTTTCCCATATTAACTCTTACAGGAGAGAATTTCCCTTCCTTTGGGGTAGATTTCATCTCACTTCCTGTTGTCTCCTTCCGTTTGCAAGTAGCAGTCATTTGTAAGTTGGATGTTTGAAAGTAGGGGCCTGCCCTATATACTCAGCAGAAATTTGGGCCTTAGGTGTGGTTGTGGCTTCAACACTATAAGCCCTCACAGGGCCCTGCTGTGAAATATTAGATCAAAAATTGTAATTACATGCCCCTGTAGAACAGGGCCAGTAAAATTGGGCCTTTGGTGATGGTGGTGGTGGTGCTGGTGCCACAACACTGTAAGTCCTCACAGTTAATCTTGGTGGGCGCAGAAATGTGCCCTGCTGTGAAATATTCCATCAAGAATTGTAATTACATGCCCCTGTTGAACAGGGCCAGAAAAATTGGGCCTTTGGTGGTGGTGGTGCTGGTGGCACAGCACTGTAAGTCCTCACAGTTAATCGTGGTGGGCGCAGAAACGGGCCCTGCTGTGAAATATTAGATCAAGAATTCTAATTACATGTCCCTGTTGAACAGGGGCTGAAAAATTGGGCCTTAGGCACTGGTGCTGGTGCCACAACACTGCAACCCCTCACAGATACTCTAGTTGGAACGCAGGAACGAGCCCTGCTGCAAAGTATTGCATCAAAAATTGTAATTACACGCCCCTGTCAAACAGGGGCTGAAAAATTGGGCCTCCCGAAGATGTTTCATCCTCTGCTCCCTCTGCGACTGCAAGATAAGGTCCGCAACCTTACCCTTGTAACGTGGATCAAGGAGGGTTGCCAGCCAGTATTGGTCCTTCTCCTTGATACCATGAATACGAGGATCCTTACGCAGGCTTTGCAGGATCAGGGTGGCCATGCAGCGTAGGTTTGCTGAGGCATTCGGTCTGGAGTCCTCTGGGTCACTAAGGAGGACACAGCCACCTCCTCCCAGCCACGTACAAG
Organism: Aquarana catesbeiana; assembly: GCF_042186555.1. Classification (NCBI taxonomy): domain Eukaryota; kingdom Metazoa; phylum Chordata; class Amphibia; order Anura; family Ranidae; genus Aquarana; species Aquarana catesbeiana. The sequence continues at coordinate 69,362,890 of NC_133325.1, read as the reverse complement.
TCCATGTGTTTCTTGGGACTTATCCCTTAAAGACTGCTGCTGATGCTGAGTGCCAGGCTCCACCTCCATACTGACACAATTCTCCTCCTCTTCCTCCTCCTCCTCCTTGTCTTCTTCCTGTGTGATCGGCGGGCACGCAGGAACACTGTCTGGATAAAGGGGGCCTTGAGAGCTAAGGAAGTCCTTCCTGCCTCTGTTCTGCCTCAAGTGCCCTGTCCATTATTCCACGCAGCATGTGCTCCAACAGGTGGACAAGGGGGACAGTGTCACTGATTCATGCACTGTCACTGCTCACCATCCTCGTGGCCTCCTCAAATGGTGACAGGACAGTGCATGCATCCCTGATCATGGCCCACTGGCGTGGGGAAAAAAAACAAGCTCCCCTGACCCTGTCCTGGTGCCATAGTCTCACAGGTACTCATTGATGGCCCTCTGCTGCGTGTGCAGCCGCTGCAGCATGGCCAACGTTGAGTTCCACCTGGTGGGCATGTCACAGATTAGGCTGTTCTTGGGCAGGTTAAACTCCTTTTGGAGGTCTGCCAGCCGAGCACTGGCATTATATGACCGGCGGAAATGCACACAGACTTTCCTGGCCTGCCTCAGGACATCCTGTAAGCCCGGGTACCTGCCCAAGAACCGCTGCACCACCAAGTTAAGGACGTGAGCCAAACAGGGCACATGGGTCAGTTGTCCCTGTCGGAGGGCGGAGAGGAGGTTGGTGCCATTGTCGCAAACCACCATTCCTGCCTTAAGTTGGCGTGGCATCAACCACCTCTGAACCTGCCCCTGCTGAGCTGACAGAACCTCTGCCCCAGTGTGGCTCCTGTCCCCCAAGCACACCAGCTCAAGCACTGCATGGCATCTTTTGGCCTGTGTACTTGCGTAGCCCCTTGAATGCCTACGGAGCACCGCTGTTTCCGAGGACAAAGCACAGGAAGAGACCATGGAGGAAGAAGAAGAGGAGGGGGTGGAGGAGAGAGATGTGTCACAATCATTAGTAGTGGCATTTTGGAGGCGTCGTGGTGGAACAACCTCCAACACTACTGCACCTTGTCCTGCATCCTTCCCAGCTGCCAGCAGAGTGACCCAATGCACCGTGAAACTTAGGTAATGTCCCTGTCTATGCCTGCTGGACCATGAGTCAGCGGTAATATGCACCTTACCGCTGACCGCCCTGTCCAGCGAGGCCAAGACATTGCCTTCCACATGCCGGTAGAGAGCCGGAATCACCTTCCGTGAGAAAAAGTGGCGTTTGGGTACCTGCCTGTCACGTACCTGGTAGGTGGAGCCCGGAATGCAGAGAACGGCCTCTCGTATACCTCTGACTCAGGAACCCCTGGAAGTGTGAACAGGGGCTCTGGAGTACAAAGGGACACAAGTGCCTGACTGGAACACTGGAGTAGAGGGCTGGATCCTGTAGTCAGCAGGGAGGTGCACTGTAGTCTCGTAGCAGGATGCGGACAGCAGGGAGGTGCACTGTAGTCCCGTAGCAGGATGCGGACAGCAGGGAGGTGCACTGTAGTCCCGTAGCAGGATGCAGACAGCAGGGAGGCCGTAACCCTTCCATTTCACCAGGTACTGAACCTGATTACGTCTCCTCCGGCAATCTATGATGGATTCAACCTCAAATTCTTCTTCGCCGTTAATGATTACAGGCTCAGGAGGACCGGTGATCCGGTTAAGGAAGGGATCCGGGACTGACGGTTTAAGTAAAGCCACGTGAAAGACTGGATGTATACGGAAGGACTCCGGTAACTTCAACTCATATGCCAAACTGTTAATTTTTCTCAACACTGGGAAGGGACCCACAAACTTAGGGCCCAATTTCTTGGATGGGCATGACAGTTTCAGGTTCAGAGTGGACAACCAGACTTGATCTCCAGGTTTTAGGTCAAGCTCCCCTCTTCACTTTCTGTCAAACGTTTCCTTGTTATGATCTTGGGTCTTTGCCATCGTCTCTTGAAGTAGCTTGTTGTTTGTGCTGAAGAAGTTCAAGGTTTCTTGAGCCGCCGGTACTGTACATTCTGGAATGTTATTGGACAGAAACAAGGGATGGAACCCATAGTTCGCAAAAAATGGAGACTGGTTGGTTGCAGAATGAACAGAATTATTGTAGGCAAACTCAGGAAGAGGTAGCAGAGGCACCCAGTCATCTTGAGAAAAACAAGAATAGCATCGCAAATATTGTTCAAGGGTCTGATTAGTTCGTTCAGTTTGACCATTCGTCTGGGGATGGTAGGCCAAAGAGAAGGAGAGGTCAATCTTCAGAGCTCCACACAGGGCTTTCCAGAATTTGGAAGTAAATTGTACCCCCCGATCAGATACAATATTAGCAGGTATACCATGGAGCCTTACAATGTCTTTAATAAAAATCTTCACAGTTTCGGAGGCAGATGGGGTACCCTTCCTAGGCAGGAAGTGAGTAAATTTTAGAAAGTCTGTCGACCACTACGAAATTAGTGGTGAAATCTTCTGAAGGTGGTAATTCCACAATGAAATCCATGGAGATCATCCTCCATGGTCTTTCTGGTACGGGTAGAGGCCTAAACAGTCCCCAAGCCTTGGTCTTGCTGCTCTTGTTCTGGATGCAGGCAGTACATGCTTCAATATAACGTCTGCAATCCTTTCGTAGCTGAGGCCACCAGAACATGCGCTGCAGGAGTTCGGAAGTCTTGTGTACCCCAAAGTGGCCAGCTAGTTCGTGGTTATGGCAAGACTTGAGGATAGCAACCCGTGTCTGTTGTGGCACAAAAATTTGTCCTTGTACCAAAGTACTGTATATACTCGAGTATAAGTCGTTCCGAGTATAAGTCGAGGCCCTAATTTACCACAAAAAAATGGGAAAAACTTAGTGACCCGAGTATAAGACGAGGGTGAGAAATACACAGCTACTGTAAGTGGAAAAGAGGGTCAACAATGCCCATTTGCAGCCTCACTGTGCCCATTTGCAGCCATAGGTCCCCCGAACTTCAAACTCGGTAGGCCGAGACCTTCTGTGGATCCATCTTGACACCATCAATAGAAATGATTAGGCCCAGAAACTGGATGCTTTGGCGTTCAAACTCGCACTTCTCAGGTTTTGCATACAAGCCGTGCTGGCGAAGGCGGGTTAGAACTTTTCCGACGTGCTCCCGATGAGTAGCCAGTGAGGAGGAAAAGATCAAGATATCATCCAGGTATACTATGATGAACAAGTCAAGGTAGTCTCTAAAAATATCATTAACAAAATGCTGGAAGGTGGCAAGAGCATTACATAAACCAAAGGGCATGACAAGATACTCAAAATGTCTGAAGCGGGTGCGGAAGGCCGTTTTCCATTCATCTCCGATTCGGATCCGGACTAGGTTGTAGGCTTCGCGAAGGTCCAATTTGGTAAAGATGGATGCAGTTCCGAGTCGCTGGAAAAGTTCAGGTACCAAGGGTAGAGGGTACCGATTTTTAATTGTGATCTTATTAAGGTCTCGATAATCTATGCAGGGGCATAGAGAGTGGTCTTTCTTTTCTACGAAGTAAATCCCTGCTCCTGCTGGGGAGGTAGAAGGGCGTATGAACCCTTTCTTCAGATTGTCATCTATGAATTCTTTAAGAGTTCCAAGCTCAAGTTTGGTTAAAGGAAAAATTCTCCCAAATGATGTCAAGACAGAGTAGTTCTTGGTGGTTGCCGGAAATGGTGGTCTTGAGAGGAACTGTTTCTTGTGTTACGGGCCCAGATTTTATAGCTGATCCGTTGGCCAGATGTACAGACAGTCCCTGTCCTCTGGGTCATAGAGGAATGTGGAGTTTGCGGGCAAAAGACAAGTCCATGAACCTGCTACAGGCTCCGGAGTCAATGATGGCGGTTGCTTGCGCATTCCCTTCTGGAAGCTGTAGAGAGATGGGGATAGCCAAATGAGTAGCATTATCAAACACAGCAGGTGAAGAGGTAGAGGAGAGAGTAAAGTGCTAACGGGTCTTTGTGGGACAAGTCCTCACATAGTGTCCAGATTCTCCGCAGTAAAGGCAAAGGTTATTAGCCCGCCGGCGTTGACGTTCCTCCGGAGTCAGAGAGGGACGGATCAGGCCTAGCTGCATTGGCTCAGTGGAATCAGCAGGAACGTGGACAGAAGGCTGTGGTACACGTGGAAGCATCCAGACTGGGCGAGTGGACCCAGCTCTTCGCTCTCTTAGATGCCTGTCTATCTGGATGGCTGGAGAGAGAACAGAGCTGCTTCTGCGGTAGCTACTTGTTGCGGGTCCTCAAAGAGAAGGGCCATGGCTTGGAAGAAGGTGTCCAGTTGGTTAAGGCAGCCGTTCTTTTGTTCCAGGAGTCGATGGGCCCATGCCTGGGGTTCCCCCAGCAGGAGGGAAATGACGAACCCCACCTTAGTAGTTTCTAATGAAAAAGTTCTGGTTTGCAGTGCAAAGAAAAGTTCACAGGCATTACGGAATGCTCTAAACCTGCTGCGGTCCCTGGAGAATCTTTCTGGTGTGGGAACCTTAGGTTCTGGAGGCAACATTACTACTGAAGGACCCAAGGAAGGACCTGGAGCTGAAGTAGAGAGCACTTGAACACGTTCTTCCAGACGTTTGTAACCATCTTGCAGGTCTTTAACAGCTTGTGTAAGTCCAGCCAGATGATGGCATAAGTCCTCCATAGGCGACGTTCCCTGCGTGCACTGTAGTCCCGTAGCAGGATGCGGACAGCAGGGAGGTGCACTGTAATCCCGTAGCAGGATGCAGACAGCAGGGAGGTGCACTGTAGTCCCGTGGCCGGATGCAGACAGCAGGGAGGTGCAGACAAGCCGGGTCAAGGTACTGGCGGGCAGATCAGGTACAGGAGGGCAAACCAAGAGAATAGTCAGAGACTAAGCCGAGATCGGGGCAGGCAGCAAACAGGTAAGTCAGGAACAAGCCAAGTAAGTACTGGATACAGGAAAACTGGTAACAAGGCAGCAGGGGTCTCAGGAAACGCTGTAGACCGGACAGCAAGGAGGCAAGGCATCAGTCTCTTTAAGTAGCCCCCTGTTGGCGCCAAGCGCTGTCACAAGGGGCGCACGCGCGCTCCCACGTTTGCCTGTGCGCCGCTATTCGCGCTACTGCGCATGCGCGGGCGCCGAACGGCTCTCCTATGCACAGGAATCTTCCTAGTAACAGAACGTCTGTTGAGAGGGTTTTCCTGACACTGTTACTGAGGAACCGCACATTCCACAAACTCACGGAAGGGGGCAGAGTCTACCAACTGAAAAGGTAGCAGTTGAAGTGCTAGCAATTTTGCCAAGCTAGCATTCAACCGCTGGGCATGTGGATGGCTGGGAGCGAACTTCTTTCGGCAGTGCAGCAGCTGGGGCAGGGAAATTTGCCTGGTACAATCTGACATCGGTGTACCGAAAGCAGATTGCCCACAAGTACTTGGCTGTGACACACCTAATTCTACACCTTCATTCCTCTCAGTGCAGGTCTCAGAGAGGACTGAAGCTATAGTGGGGTTGGAGATCTCAGCTGATGAGGAGCAAGGAGAGGTCCTCTTTGTTCTTTGGTGTGGGTCTTTTAGATACGCTTGCCAATGAACTGCATGGCAGGTCAACATATGTCTGGCCAAGCATGTGGTGCCCAAGCGGGAGATGTTTTGGCCACGCGAGATACGCTTGAGACATATGTTGCAAATAGCAGCGGTGCGATCTGATGCACTCGTCTCAAAAAAGGCCCACACCAAAGAACTTTTAAAATAACGCACAGAGACAGCAGTGCCCTGCACATGCGGAGCTTTGCGGTGTGATGCAGTCAGTGTGCTGCCCTTAGGCTGGCCCCTGGAGGGCATCCTGCCTCGTTGGTGATGTGCCTCCTCCTCCTCCTCCTCTCTCCTATCAGGCACCCATGTTGAGTCAGTGACCTCATCATCCCCTCCCTCCTCATCACTGGAGCAAACCTGGCAGTATGCTGCAGCAGGGGGAGCATGACTACCAGATTGCTGTCCTTCTTGGGCACCCCCTCTGTCTGTGCTCACGTTACTGCCTTCATCTAGCTCAGTATCATCATCAGAGCCTTCTAAACGCTGGGCATCCTCCTGGAGCATGTACCCAACACTGTGGTCAAACAGTTCGAGGGACTCCTCAGGAGGACATGGTGGGGCTAGGGAAGGAGTCACTGATGTTATTGAGCCGAGGTTGGCAGCTGCTTTGCCAGACAAAGTACCCTGAGCATTAGTGAGAGAGGATGAGGAGGATGAGGACGGCTTGGTCATCCACTCGACCAAGTCTTCCGCATGTTGCGGCTCAACGTGGCCAGCTGCCGAAAAAAAGGCCAAGCGTGTCCCACGGCCATGTGCTGATGAGGATGCACCGTCTCCACGACCAGCACTGTTGCCTCTAGACACAGAGCCTGCTTGCCCTCTTTTATTGGCTTGCGACTGTCTGCCTCTCCTTGTTGGCCTTCCAGACATACTAATGGCCTGTAGCTGCACTAAGCTGGGATATATATATATATATATATATATATATATATATATATATATATATATATATATATATATATATATATATATATTGCAGCTAGCAAAATCAACTGCCTGCCTTTAGTATGAGAACACCACCAACCTTCTACAGGTAGCTTTAGCTGAACGCTGTGCAGAGGTCGCACTACACTAACGTGTAAATAATTTAGCTGCCTGCGGTAGTGATAGGATCATGAAAACACCACCATCCTTCTACAGGTAGCTTTAGGTGAACACTGTGCAGAGGTCGCAAAAGCTAACTTGTAGCTTATTTAGCTGCCTGCGGTAGTGCTAGGATCAGGAAAACACCACCAACCTTCTACAGGTAGCTTTAGCTGAACACTGTGCAGAGCTCGCAAAAAACGAACTTGTAGCTTATTTAGCTGCCTGCAGTAGTGATAGGTTCAGGAAAACACCACCAACCTTCTACAGGTAGCTTTAGCTGAACACTGCAGAGGTTGCAAAAAACGAACTTGTAGCTTATTTAGCTGCCTGCGGTAGTGATAGGATCAGGAAAACACCACCAACCTTCTACAGGTAGCTTTAGCTTAACACTGTTCAGTGGTCGCACTACACTAACTTGTAGTTTTAGCTGAACACTGTGAGGAGGACGCACTACACTAACTTGTAGCTTTAGCTGAACACTGTGAGGAGGACGCACTACCCTAACTTGTAGCTTTAGCTGAACACTGTGCACTACACTAACTTGTAGCTTTAGCTGAACACTGTTCAGAGGGCGCACTACACTAACTTGTAGCTTTAGCTGAACACTGTGCAGAGGTCTCACTAAACTAACTTGTAACTTTAACTGAACACTGTGAGGAGGACACACTACACTAACTGTAAATAGTCTAGCTGTCTGACTGTGGTACTATTAGGATCAAAAGAACACCAGCAATTTTCTTCAGGTAGCTGTAAATACTGTAACAACACAAGCCTGCCTGTCAGTAGCAAGATAACAGGAACGGATCTAGCTAAACTGAATACAGTGTATATATATATATATATATATATATAACACCTGGGATGCATATATACACAATACACTGTAAGTGCAGTTAACTCACTGACTGTCCTGCCTAATCTATCTAACTTAAATCAAATGACACTGTCTCTCTGTCTATCTATCTCTCTCTCTCAATGCCGGTGCCTTGCCGAGAATGTTCCCTCGGTGGATAAGTTCCCCCCCTGTACTGCGCAGGCGCAGCGCCTGCACAGTACGGACTAATGTCAGCCGCCGGAGATAGCCGAAGCTCAAACGCTTCAATCAGCTGTACACGGCGCCTGCGCTCTGGGTCCAGGTTCCTTCCCCACCATCCAAGTGGACCTAGAGGGGGAATCTAAAAGAGCCAAGCGAAGCGAGGCCGTGCCCGAAGCGTGGCGAGCGAAGCAAGCCCGCGAGGGGCCCTCTTACAGGCGCCATGTACAGCTGATTTTCAGCTATTCCGCTTCGGCTATTTCCGCCGGATCCTACTGCGCAGGCGCAGCGCCTGCGCAGTAGAGGGGGGAACTTAGCCGCCAAGCGGAACTTTCTCGGCAGAACACCGGAACACACACTACACAGGGCTACCGTGCAGGCGGCCTTATATAGTGTGGGGCGTGTACTAAATCCCCTGAGCCATAATTGGCCAAAGCCTCCTTGGCTTTGGCCAATTACGGCTCTCTGTTCAGACGGCGCTGTGATTGGACAAGCATGCAAGTCATAGTGCGATGCCGCAGTGAATTATAGGCCGTGACGCGCCACACGAATTTGGCGTGAACGGCCCATATCGTTCACAATTCGGCGAACGGGCGAACAGACGACGTTCGATTCGAACATGGGTTCGACTCGAACACGAAGCTCATCCCTATTGGTATGCCATCGCAAGTGAGAAGGGGGGCATGGCGATTAGATCCGGGATGGTTGGAGGTAGAGTTGGTATCTTCCCAGGTGGCGCCAACTTTTTCTGGCTACTGGGAGGAAAATTTGCAGTCAGCCCCCCTTCCGATAGTTTGGAACGCCTTTAAGGCGTGTATGCGAGGACAGTACATCTCGGCAATTAAGAAAGCATGTAAACAATTCAATATTAAATCACAGGAACTGCAGGACAACGAGAGGAGGTGTGAGGCAGCCCATGCAGTTGACCAATCAGATGTTACCTATATTGAACTACTTGAGGCACGCCGTCTTCTGACGTTGCATTATACTGAATTAACACACACTTCTTGGACGAGAAGGGTTGAGTCCCTCTTCGAACAAGGAGACAAAAATGGGAAGCTTCTGGCTATGCTGGTGGCAGAGCAGAGAGTTCAGACCAGTATACCCTGTAACACTAATTCTCAAGGAACTCTACTCACAGACCCAAGTGATATTCTTTGTAGAATACTTCAGCTTGCTCTACATGCCCATCCCGGCATATAACAAACAAGATTTAGAATCCCTGCTTGCCTCCATAGATATACCTAAACTATCAGAGTCAGGCCTAGAAGTAGAGATAACAGAAAAAGAAATAGAGTCTGCCATAAGGTCGTTCCCACCTCACAAATCACCAGGGCCAGATGGTTTCTGCGTTGAATGGTACAGGTCACATTTGGAGGCTCTTGTGCCAAGACTCAGAACATTGTTTCACTTTTGCTTGGAACATAGGATCTTGCCAGATTCTCTTATGGAGGCTCAGGTGGTCCTATTGCCTAAACCAGGCAAGGATCCCTTGAGCTGCTCTTCCTATAGACCTATAGCTCTTCTCAATCAGAATCTTAAGATTCTTACAAAAATACTCACCACCAGACTGTCCAGGGTAATAACCACACTGGTAGATATAGATCAAACTGTTTTATTCCGCAGAAATCTACTGATACGAATCTACGCAGGCTTTTGGGCACCTACAGATCGAACATAATAATCCCGGGGCCAGGGTAAATGTGTCTTTGGACATGGCCAAAGCCTTCGATTCAAGAGATTGCCATTACTAGTCCACGATGTTACGGCACATGGGGTTTGGAGAAGTGTTTCTTACATGGATATCACTGTTATACAGCTCACCCAAGGCAACAATTAAGATAGGCACCTCAGTTTCCATGCAGTTTTCTGTAGGTAGAGGGATAAGGCAGGGATGCCCGCTTTCCCCGGCTTTATTTGCCTTAGCCATTGAGCCCATAGCTATTGCTTTAAGGGCGTCCACAGAAGTTAAAGCCATCCAGGTAGGCGGCATTTGTGAATGCATGGCCTTATATGCAGATGATATACTCCTCTTTTTTCTAGGCACATTTGCAAAATTCTCAGGTTTACGGGTAAATTGGGAAAAGTCCAATATCATGGCTATTGACGATGGAGCTCAGGCACGGGCATCTCCTTCGGTTCCAATTGCCTGGGTCTCTGAAATTAAATATTTAGGTGTACGTATATCCCCCAAAAGTTACAGATTACTTGACACTTAATCTAATGCCACTGCTTTCAAAGGTTAAAATACAACTAGAGGCCTGGAAACATTTACCAGTCTCCTTAATTGGTAGGGTGAATCTCCTTAAAATGACGATATTACCAGTGTTTTTGTACCTCTTGCACAACACTCCTATTTGGATTCCATGCTCTTTCTTTCGGCGCGCAAACAGCCTGTTCGGCTCATTTTTGTGGAGTTCTGGACACCCTAGAGTAGGCCTTCGCACATTACAAGAACCCTATGGACAGGGAGGTTTAGCTTTACCTGACCTGTTCAAATACTTCATTGCAGGGCAGATGGTTTTTGCCAGGCGTTGGTTGGTGAGAGATGTTGGGGATGCAGCGACTGTACAGGAGGCTGCCTTGGTAGGATCCTATGAGGGTCTTGGTTTCCTGCTATATAGAGGACTACGGACAAGGGCCCCCTTGACCGGCTCCATTCGTGCTACTATTTGGGCGTGGGACAGGGCAGGGGTGCTAATGCGTACTGACACAGAGGTGTGGTCACCAGATACACCGTTCTGGTTTAATCCTAAATTAGCCCATTTTAGCGAAATACCAGATCCAATCATATGGGCCAGAATTGGTATAAAACAACTAAAAAACATAGTTGGGGAAGGGAAACTACTCTCCTTTAATCAATTAAAAGATAGGCATGACCTCCCGAACTGGTAGTTCTTTCGCTATTTGCAGCTGCGGCATGCTTTTGTCACGCAATTTGGCACAGGCACGATGGTGCTTCAGTCCTCATCTCTGGAACAGTTGCTCTGTGATGAATCCATGCAAAAGACACTGTCAGCCACTTATAAGGAGTTATTTGCCGAAAGGCCCCTAGCACTCAACAAATGTAGAGAGAAGTGGAGCTCCCCAGTACCCAATTTCCAGAGAGATGACTGAGACGATATGTGGGACCACCCTCTTCAGGTCCTAGTCTCGGCGCATGATCGGTATATGCAATTTAAAATACTTCACAGGGTGCACTATACCCCAGCCAGACTTGCCAGCATATATGGCCTTGATGATGCAACCTGTTGGCATTGTAATGCAGCAGGGGTGGATTTCGACCATGTATTTTGGCAGTGTCGGCAGATACAGGAATTTTGGACAGGGGTTACCAAAACCATTCAGGGTCTGATTTCTCTGCCTGTTCCCATGACAATATCAGTATGTTTGTTGGGCCTGGTGGGGGAAATAGCTCCACTAAGGGCACAGCGAACCATGCTTTCCCTGACGTTGTTTTATGCACGCAAAGCTATCCTTTTAAACAGGAAAAAACCTGAAGCCCCATCTTTAGCTTTCTAGAAAGGTATAGTAAATAAAGTATTACTGTTGTATAAAGCAACATATTTAAGCAGAGGGTGCCCAAAAAAATTTGAGAAGATATGGCAATGCTGGCTCTCCTCAGATGCTACTGTATAAGTTACTGTATAACTGATCAACTGCATGTCGCATGAAAGGAATTTACACTAATTGAAGAGGCCTGACAGGCTTAATAGCAACTAAATGTTTGTGGTCACTGCTTTAGATTCTACCTATGTTGACATTGTTAAACCAATCTAAGTATGCCGAAAGGGCAAGAAATTGTGTTAGACTGTCTGAAAATTTTTGGGGCATTGCACAATAGGGAAGAGGGAGGGCGGAGGGGTTCTGTTATTGTTGTTATTAAGCAAAATGTGAATAAAAAGAATTAAAAAAAAAAAAAAAAAAAACTGTTCAATTTGCTGCCGTGTGCATGCTGCAACTATTACATACATTTTTGGGTCTACCCCGCTACCCCACCCTTATTCTCATAAAAAACGTAATGCCTTGATTTTGTACTTGTTGAAAATGTTTTGAATAAAAATATTAAAAAGAAAAACTTTATGCCTCTACAACCACTTTAATCCCTTAACGCCAACACCTCACGGCCAGTGTTGCCAACCGCCCGTATTTTTACGGGCAGCCCATAAAAACAAGGTACTTTTCTACCTGCCCTTAAATGCCCATAATAGGGCAAAAGCGGCAGTAAAAAATTGCCATGACCAGATCGGCTTGGAACTGCGCATGTGCAGTTCCCAGAGTGACCCGATCCGATCCTGTATTTGGCCAGCACCAGCAGGCGGGTCCGCCCAGGCCCAGAGGGCGGAATAGACAGAAGCTGGGCTGGCAGTGCGCTACTAGTGGCAAGGCGATTGATGTCATGGCGCATCCCGCCAGGAGCGCCAGAATTTAAAAACAGTCACCAGGAGGCGAGCTGTGGAGACAGGAGGGATGGTGTGATGGTGACAGAAGGGATGGAGACAGGAGGGATGGAGGCAGCAGGGATGTTGTGATGGTGGCAGGAGGGATGGAGGCAGGAGGGATGGTGTGATGGTGGCAGGAGGAATGGAGGCAGCAGGGATGTTGTGATGGTGGCAGGAGGGATGGAGGTAGGAGGGATGGTGTGATGGTGGCAGGAGGGATGGTATGATGGTGACAGGAGGTGATGGAGGCAGGAGGGAAGGTGTGATGGTGGCAGGAGGGATGGAGGCAGCAGGGATGTTGTGATGGTGGCAAGAGGGATGGGGGCAGGAGGGATGGTGTGATGGTGGCAGGAGGGATGGAGGCATGAGGGATGATGTGATGGTGACAGGAGGGATGGTGTGATGGTGGCAGGAGGGATGGTGTGATGGTGGCGGGAGGGATGGAGGCAGGAGGGATGGTGTGATGTTGACAGGAGGTGATGGAGGCAGTAGGGATGGTGTGATGGTGGTAAGTGGGATGGAGGCAGGAGGGATAGTGTAATGGTGGCAGGAGGGATGGAGGCAGGAGGGATGGTGTGATAGTGACATGAGGGATGGAGGCAGGAGGGATGGTATGATGGTGACAGGAGGGATGGTGTGATGGTGAAAGGAGTGATGGGGGCAGGAGGGATGGTGTGATGGTGACAGGAGATGATGGAGGTAGGAGGGATGGTGAGATGGTGGCAGGAGGGATGGTGTGATGGAGGCAGGAGGTGAAGGAGGGATGGAGGCAGGAGTGATGGAGGCAGGAGGTAATGGAGGGATGGTGTGATGCAGACAGGAGGTGATGGAGAGGGAAGGGGGATGGTGTGATGGAGACAGGAGGTGATCGAGGGATGGTGTGATGGAGACAGGAGGTGATCGAGGGATGGTGTGATGGTAACAGGAGGTGACCGAGGGATGGCGTGATGGTGACAGGAGGTGATAGAGAGATGGTGACATGAGGTGATGGAGGGATGGAGACAAGAGGGATGGTGTGATGGAGACAAGAGGGATGGTGTGATGGAAACAGGAGGTCTTTAGAATTGGGGACAAAAATTCTGGTGATCCCAGTGGCTACCAGCAGAAGCGTAACTAAAACCTTCAGGGCCCTGGTGCAAGAAACCATGATAAACCCAAACTTCCAATTTTGGGAGGGTGTATATGGAGATCCTCCCAGGACCCTGCTTCCCGTGTGCCCCCGAGACGTGCATCCAGTGCAATCACAGCAGCCCTTTACCATGTGATCAGCTGATCACATGTAAACAGACTTGCTGGTTATCGGCAGTGCAGCCTATTAGTGCCACTTATCAGTGCCCATCAATGCTGCCTATCGGTGGCGCCTATCAGTGCTCATCAATGCTGCCTATCAGTGCCCATCAATTCTGGCTATCAGTGCCACCTATCGGTGTTCATCAATGCCGCCTATCAGTGCCCATCAGTGCCACCTATCAGTGCTCATCAATGCCACTTATCAGCGTCCATCAGTGCCCATCAGTGCTCAATGCCCATCAGTGCCACCTATCAGAGCTCATCAATTCTGCCTATCAATGCCACTGCCACCTATCAGTGCTCATCAATGCCGCCTATCAGTGCCCATCAGTGCCACCTATCAGTGTCAATCAGTGCCCATTAATGCTGCCTATCAGTGGCACCTAGCAGTGCTCATCAATGCCGCCTATCAGTGCTGCATTTCAGTGCCCATTAATTCTGCCTATCAGTGCCCATCAATTCCCCTATCAGTGCCACCTATCAGTGCTCATCAATGCCGCCTATCAGCATCCATCAGTGCCACCTATCAGTGCTCATCAATGCCACCTATCAGCGTCTGTCAGTGCCCATCAGTGCTTAATGTCCATCAGTGCCATCTATCAGTGCTCATCAATGCTGCCCATCAGTGCCACCTATCAGCGGCCATCAGTGCCCATCAGTGCTGCCTATCAGTGCTCAATGCCCATCAGTGCCACCTATCAGTGCTAATCAATGCCACCTATCAGTGCCCATCAGTGCCACATATCAGTGCTCATCAATGCTGCCTATCAGTGCCACCTATCAGTGCTCATCAATGCTGCCTATCAGTGCCACCTATCAGTGCTCATCAATGCTTCCTATAAGTGCCCACCAGTGCTCATAAATGCTGCCTATCAGTGTCACCTATCAGTGCCACCTATCAGTGCTCATCAATGCCTATTAGTGCTGCCTATCAGTGCTCAATTCCCATCAGTGCCACCCATCAGTGCAGCTTATCAGTGTTTATCAATCCCACCTATCAGTGCCCATTATTACCTCCTATGGGTGCTCATCGATCAATGCTGTCTTCCTTGCAGGTCTCTGAGCTGAGAGCGTGTCTCTCATACTGCTCACAGGCATCATTGACAGTTCTCCCTCTCTCCTCTTTCGCATGGGATGAGAGATGAGACGGCCGATCTGCTCCGTCTCCAACCCCCTCTCCTGTGTGTGCTCTGTGGGAAGTGTAAGCTAGTTAGCTTCACACTTGACTTCCCACAGAGCACACACAGGAGAGGGGGAAGGGGGGGTTGGAGACGGAGCAGATCGCCTGTCGCCTTTCTCATCCCGTGCGAGAGAGGAGAAAGGGAGAACTGACTGTTGCGACTCTGGTAGTTCCGCCACTGGCGACCAAGGATTTCACCTCACTTTCTGTGGTGGTTATGGAACAGAAATTAAGGGGAAATCTCTCCAGTTGGACATAGGTGACAAAAACTGATGGACTAAATAATCCGCCCTTAACATATTGAAAATAACACAAATATGTTTTTTTACCTGACTATCTACCTTAAATCACATTGCTATTTGCATAGTGTACTTGTTTGTAGCCTAAATACTGAAATTGGCAGTACAAACGGTAATTTTGTAACTTTTGTAAAATGCCAGTAAAAACTTAGCTGTGCCAGTAAATTTCTGGTAGGTTGGCAACACTGCTCAGAGCCCTTTCTAATCTTCTGATGCCGGGAGGCTGGTCAGAGTTTATGAACATGTGACCACCATGATTGGCTGTCCCAGTGGTCACATGATCGGAAAGCTCCTGTTTGCAAGTAGTGCTCTTAGCACAGGTTTGTTTACATCTAGGTACGCAAACATGTGACCCCCTCGATGTCAAGGCCCACCTGTCGAGAGGCCGCAGATTTTCACACTCTGCACCAAGAGATTAAACCCCAAAACAAAAATGTATTAAATTGCAGCCCACCAATTCTTAGATGTGTTGGCTATATTAATTTCCTTTTTTTTAAGGCTTTTTTCCTTTATTTTCACCTGATGACCCAGCCAGTAAGCCTCTTATTTTTCAACTTACTTTAACAGACCAAGCTGTCCAGACAAAGTAGTAGTTTGAGGGCCAATGCTGCTGTCCAAAGGTGTTTGTATTCTGGATTAGTTAGTAAAGCAGACACCCTAAGGCCTCAATCACACAGGCACAGTAGAGCATACGCCTGTACGAGGGCCGTATTTACCTGCATTGGGATGTTCCGTGCATCCCTGTGCAGGCAGTCCCATTCATGTGCAGCTGCACAGATACATCCGTGTGGGTGCACAGTCACAGGATGTACCCAGGGTGTATTCAGGACAATGTGCCTGCATGGATGTCACATTGGGAGCAGTGGCTGTGTCCATGCAGCCAGGGCCGGGACAAGGGGTGGGAAGGAGGGGTGGCTGCCCTGAGTGCTGTGGGGAGAGTGGATTTCTGTTAGGGGGATTTGGGCAGTGGCGGCCCGTGCATTGTGGGTGCACGGGTGCCGCCCCCCCCATCCATGCGCCCAGCCCCTTTCAGGATGCCGGACGCATGGATTTCTATGGCGGGGGTGGTACTTTTTAAAGCACCTGATTAGAGCCAGAGGTTTTAATAGGCTTCAAAATAGGGTGGGCTTGAGGCGCAGAGAGTGCGCCTTGATGCCACCCAATTGTGTGACGATAGCGAATTAATTTTCGCTACTTTCTCACTAATCTTCCTCCCCGCCAATCAGGAGGCAGGGCGTTAGACCTGTTTCCTGATTGGCCAAAGTGCCAGGCCACCCTATTGGATGTCTGCCGCTTAGGAAGAGCAGCGGAGGACTCGGAGACACGCGCTGGAGTGGAGGTCGCTGTCGCTCTGGTGCACTGAGGAGCTGCTGCCTGGCGGTAAGTGCCACAATGTCAGAGCCATGCGTGGGGGGAGGGGGTTGGGGGTGCTGCCAGAGCCGCGAGTGGGGGGGGGCGATGGGCACAATGATGCATATGATGGGCACAAGTGGCTGCATTTGATGGGCACAAGAGGCTGCATATGATGGGTACAAGTGGCTGCATATGATGGGCACAAGTGGCTGAATTTAACGGGCACAAGTGGCTGCATATGATGGGCACAAGTGGCTGCATTTGATGGGCACAAGTGGCTGCATTTGATGGGCACAAGTGGCTACATATGATGGGTACAAGTGGCTACATATGATGGGCACAAGTGGCTACATATGATGTGCACAAGTGGCTGAATTTGACAGGCACAAGTGGCTGCATTTGATGGATGCAAGTGGCTGCATATGATGGGCATAAGTGGCTGCATATGTTGGGCACAAGGAGTTGCATATGTTGGGCACAAGTGGCTGTGTTTAATTGGCACAATGGCTGCATATGATGAGCACAAGTGGCTGCGTTTGATGGGCACAATAGCTGCATATGATGGGCACAAGTGGCTGCATTTGGCGGGCACAAGTGGCTGTATTTGACGGGCACAAGTGGCTGCATATGATGGGCACACGTGGCTGCATATGATGGGCACATTGGCTGCATATGATGGGCACAGTGGCTGCATATGATGAGCGCACGTGGCTGCATATGATGGGCACAAGTGGCTGCATATGATGGGCACACATGGCTGCATGTGATGGGCACAATGGCTGCATATGGTGGGCACAGTGGCTTCATATGATGGGCACAGTGGCTGCGTTTAATGGGCACAATGGCTGCAATTGATGGGCACAGTGGCTGCATTTGATGGTCACAGTGAGGCTGCAATTGATGGGGGGGGTTCAGTATTTTTCAGTTTGTTTGCGCCCCTCAAAAAATTTGGGGGGGATTTGTGCTAGTAGGGATGATTGAAGGGATTTGTGCTAAGAGGGGAAATTTGGGGGGAGGATAAATAATGGGAGAGGGGATTTGGGGGGGGGGGATTTGTGCTGGAAGAGGAGGATTTGGGGGGATACAAGAGATGGTCAGAGAGTGTGCGTACATGATACAAGAGATGGTCAGAGAGTGTGCGGACATGATACAAGAGATGGTCAGAGAGTGTGCGGACATGATACAAGAGATGGCCAGAGAGTGTTCAGACATTATACAGGCATTATACAGCAGATGGTCACAGAGTGTGCGGACATGCTACAGGAGATGGTCAGAGAGTGTGTGGACATGCTACAGGAGATGGTTAGAGAGTGTGCAGTCATGGTACAGGAGACGGTCAGAAAGTGTGCGGACATGGTACAAAGGACAGTCAGAGAGTGTGCAGACATGGTACCAGGCACAGTCAGAGAGAGTGCGAACATGATACAGGACATGGTCAGAAAGTGTGTGGACATGCTACAGGAGACTGCATACCTACTACAAGAGATGGGGTCAGAGATTGTGGACATGATAGAGATGGTCAGAGATTAAGCACACAGCTGACAGTACCGAGCAAAGAGGAGAACTTGTGTACAGAGAAGATGGGGGTGATAATCACCTCCAGTCCTGTCGTGTCACATCCTGATCAGTCCCTGCACTCCTCCGCTCACAGTCCAGCTGCTCCGTTCACCTGTGTCTTGAGGGGGCGTGCCCACTGCATTCAGGGGGGCACCATGATGTCATGTGCATGCGCCCCCCACCCGAGCCCGAACAGCCGAGCTAGGTCGAGCTTACCCGAGCCCGAGCGGCGCATGTGCAATTCCAAAGTCGGCCCGCTGCCATGTTTTCACAGGCGGAAGCTGCAGCCGTCTGGGACAAAGCCAATTTACTGTTATTCTTCCCGGGACATGGTCAGACCGGAACATGGGAAAATCGGGACTGTTGGCAACTATGCAGCCACTGCCTCCTCAGTAAATCAAAAACTATTTTCTGCTGTAAATCATCACACTGTCCATTGACCAATAACGATTTATTCACATTGTATCGGAGGCAGCGGAGCATCCAATGCTGTGAGGTTGGTTTACTAAATGAATAAAGTATGTTCATTTTGTAAAGTGAATATTAACTTAGGTTAATGAATTAAATGAAACTGTGTTCACTTCAATCATTCAATTAAATGCAAGCAAAACTCAATTTTTTCCCCCTTATTTCCGATGAACAGGATTGGGTTATCAAAGTGAATACAGCCTCACCCTAAAGTGGTTCATCAGTCTAAACAAAACAATTAAAAGGCAGGAACTACAAATACTATAGCTGCTGACTTAAAAAAAAAAAAAAAAGGACACTTACCTGTCCAAGGATCCAGCACCGTCCAGCATCAGTTTTCCTCCCACTGATACTAGGCACTATTCCTCCCACTGACACCAACAATGGCCGTAATTCCTGCTACTGACCTCAACAATGGGGCACTGTATCTCCCATTGACACCAACAATGGGGCACTATTTCTCCCACTGACACCAATGATGGGAAACTATTGTTACCCCCAATACCAAAGAAGCATTGCTTACTCTCACTGACGGCAGGATAATTTCTACTCCCAATGGCCACAGTCCGGCCCCCCCCCCCCAAAGTTTGAAGGACCATAAGCTGTCTCCTTATTCAGAAAGTTTGGAGACCCATGGCCTAGATGGTCAGAGTGGAAGTGGGAGTGGGTACCTGCTAAAACTAGGTACCTGCTCCTCAAAGAAAAAAAAAGTGGGAGAGGAAGGGAGAAAGAATTGTTAAAACAGAACTTCCCTTTTGGAGTGAAGTTCTGCTTTAATGATTAAGCTAGTGAACATAAACCTTGCAAAGTAAACATTGACTTTGCTAAATTAACAGCCTCTACTCCTTTAGTAAAGCAAACAATGGGTATATGTTAGGTAGCTCTGCTTCTCCCCAATAGGGCAGTCTGTCAAGACAAGCAATATAAAACAATAGACACAGATTGAACACTGCAGACGGCAGGTCCACCCACAATTTAAAGTGATTGTAAACGATCATCCTGATCAGTTTGAAATATGCCGTGTACACACGACCGGACTTTACAGCAGACTTTGCCCGGCGGACTTTTTGACGGACTTTACGACGGACTTTCTGAATGAACGGACTTGCCTACACACAATCAACTAAAGTCCGTCGAATTCGTACGTGATGACGTACGACCGGACTAAAATAAGGAAGTTCATAGGCAATAGCCAATAGCTGCCCTAGCGTGGCCTTTTGTCCATCGAACTAGCATACAGACGAGCGGACTTTTCGACTGGACTCGAGTCCATCGGACAGATTTGAAACATCGAAGTCCGTCCAACTTTTGAGAAAACAAAGTCCGCTGGAGTCCACACATGATCGAATTGTCCGACGAAATCCCGTCCACCGGGCAAAGTCTGCCGTAAAGTCCGCTCATGTGTACGCAGCAATAGACATAAAAGGCATGAAAGGCAAAACATTTGTGTATAGATAAAAAAAAACATTATAAATACCTTTTTTTCCTCCTTTTTATAAATGATCTCATTTATAGAGCAGGATGAGTTCCCAGCACAGCTAGAGAACTGATCCCAGTGTGCTCTCCTGCTTAGTGTGGTCAGTTTTTAATAGGAAAGCAGAAGGACTAGCAGGAACACCAGGGATTTCACACAAGGGAAGCTATACAAAGAGAAAAGGATACTTTTTCATACAAGTACATGGTACAGAAGACACATATTAGGAATATGAAATGTTGGGGTAACAAACAATGTAAAGGAGAGCTATACAGAGGGGACATGTAAGCTGCAATTGTTGAGCCTTTTCTTCTAAAAGTGTTACTTGTCTGGCTGCAATGCAAAAGGAAGTCTGTAATGTTTTGCTTCTCTAATAAAATGTTTCCTTAAAGCAGACCTTCACCCCAATTGTCCAAATTTAATGAAGGCTCAGTTGGAAATGTTTTTATTTGGCAATGAGAAAAAAAAAAAGATTCTTACTTCCAACTCCAGGCTTTGCTTTCCTGGAATACCTTTGCAATGGTATCCCTCTCCTCTAGGTCGTCCTTTTGCACTAAGGGCAAACTGGGTTCTCTCCCTTTACTTCTTGGGATGCGTTGACTCCCCCGTCCCCCCATGGTGAGGAAGACCTTGCTCCTGCCTGTTCACCTGAGATCTCGCAAGATACAAGCTCCCTGGAAGACACTGGTGGGTGAGGTAGCCTTCCCAAGGAGCATTTGTGAGACTGGGGCTAGTTCACAAGTGCCTCAAGACTGAAAACGCAGTTCAGTTACATACTGTAGGTACATGTAAAGCCAGCCATACATGGATTAAACATTGGCCAGGTTGGTTGTACAGAAGTCGAGCTACTGATTGACTTTTGTACAATGGCCCTGTCGGATTTTCCCTGCTCGATTAGCGACGCAGGCGGGGAAGTCTTCAATTAAAAAAAAAATGGTGCATAGTGCAAAAATACATTAAAAAATAGATGCTCGGAAGTCCCTACATGTGCCTGCAGCAGTTTCATTTTTCTCCTATCATAGAAAGTGACAGAGTTTGCCCACATCATACACATTCCCATTTGCCAAGAAGGTTGCCCATTATAGTGATGAGCCAGTAGTTATGTGTACACAAATGTGGAAAATTAATTGAGGCTTAGATGACCAGACCAAATTTAGCAGCATCAGCATGCATGAATGAACAAGAATATAACTAAGGAACTAGGAACATGCACAGGTGTACATCCCTAGTTCTCTGCTGCTCCTGCAACAAAAAAAAAGGCATACTCAATGGACCACTTGGTCATTTTTTTTGTTTTTATTGTATCTGTTCAAAGTGTTTATCCAGTCAGAAATCTTGTAAGATAATAGCTTTCTGTACTCTCTGCCTTTGGACTGTTATCAGTTAGCATTGTTTCCTGCTATCTCTGTGAACTACAAAACACCTCCTCCCTGTTATGGAGAAGAGAGGGAGGTGTTATACAGACCCAGCACAGTGCTATGTAGTGCTAAAGCTGGATCGAAATTTGGCCATTTCAGCAGGGAACGGACAAATTTCTGTCTATCTGTGTCCATCCTCATTGGACAGAAGTGGATCGTTAGATCGTCTTCTGGAGAAAGGGAATGTTGGAAAATTTCTGTAGATGAGCAGGTGAAGCTGCTGATCAGTGTATTCTGACAGAAGAGGAGTCTCACTGTCAGAATGCATTGTTCCAGTGGGGAGGATTCTTCTATCCATCTCGCTGGCTGATTGAAGGCTGATTGAAGAAAAAAAACGAGACATCTATGGTCAGATCATACACTCCCTGTCCTATTGTGACAACTCTGCTCAGTACAGTTGTCACCTTAGGACAGGAAGCGGGTTAATGGCAGGATTATCAGGTTAAAATAAAGAAAAAATGTGAAAAAGAAAACAAATACAGCCACCACATCTAAGGACTGGAAAGCTGCAATACTATCAATTTTTTTTCTTGGCAAATTTCTTTCCTGCAACCACGGGTTGATAGGCAGTGTTGACAGGGGAATCCCTCCCGCAGAGTCAATGTTCTCCCACCAGGAGAACACAGTGATTATTGCTAGAGGCTCTAACAGCCACTAGCAATAATCACATTTAAAATCCGGCAGGCTGGTTGTACCCAAGTTGACTGATTGATCAACTTGGGTATATTCAGCCTGCCCATACATGAATCGAATCTCACCAGGAACCGGCCAAGATTCAAACCATCTATGGCTTAAGGTCTCAGAGGTCCAGATGGAAGGTCTACTTCCATGATCCCAGTTGGTTTTTCTACACACAAAGACAGCCTTTGTGCGAAAGAGTGCTGTTTCTCACCCTCGTTACATAGCTAAATGGGCAACCCAACACGGACCAAGTGATGTCCATCCTGTCTTTGGCATGGGTGAGCATCATAAAGAATTTAAAGGGTTTTTAGGTGATTGGACTAGCTGCAGTCCACCCAAAACTGAACATGCAAGCAAACTCTGTACAGGACCAATACAGTGAACGCAAACAAAACAATACATCATATTAATTATTACTCATAGAATTCACAGCTGTATGTAAAGACACACCTGAATAGAAATTGAGAAATGTGAAACCAGGGTTCCTCTAGAGATCTCTAGGGGTTCCTTGAGTAATTAAGAGTTTTTAAGGCAGCCCATAGATAGTTCGATTCTCTTTCCTTCCACCACGGGTGGTGGAAAGAAAGAAAATCACTTGATTCCCCTATCAACACAACAAGTGCCTCCCGCAGTGCTATCGCATTCTGCCGGTGGGGGGAGCACAGGGAGCCTTCCCGACTGATGGAACACAATGATTACTGTTATAGGCTAAAGCCACTAGCAGTAATCGCATGCCAAAAAATCTTACAGGCTGATTGTACCCAAGTCGATCGATAGAGTACAATCAGCCTACCCACACATGGATTGAAAATTCAGCTGGTTCCTTCTCAACTCCCACGAGCCACTATCCTTTGTGTTCTTAGCTGTGCTGAAGGGGGCAGTTTTCCCACGGGTCAACTATGTAAGAGTGTCTTTCTCCCACTGACCATTACTATCAGGGGTCCTTCTTCCATTGGCCACCAATGTATTTGACCACTACACTGACTACCGGTAAAAGAAGGCACTTTTCAACTGAACACCAATGTCAGGGGCATTACAATTTTTACTGTTTTTTTTTTTTTTTTTTTAGCTATTATTGTTATTTGTTCCATTTCATGATTGTTACTGAAACATTTTTTTTCTTAGAGCAGGGGGGTGTTAAAACTGCTGTGGGTCTTAAATATGCTATATACTTTGCATTCTTTATTTTTTTATGTATTATTATGTTTATAGCTTACTGACCATGTAAATGTGTTGTGAGCTGGAGATGTAATCTAGCAGGGGTTCCCCAAAACATGAAAATTACTTCAAGCGTTCTTCTGTATTAAAAAGGTTGAGAAAGGCTGCTGTAGACTAGTATTACTCTAGCTTGGCTGCCAAACATCCCCAACACCCCCTCCCCAACACTATATTTGAAAAATCATTCTCTTGTGAGACTTCAGCATATGTGTTGACGACTCACATTAAAATCTCTTTTACATAAAATGAGTTATGAAAATGATGTCATTTATGCATAGTGGTCCTTTAAAGCTTTCAAGTAATTTGTTACAATGTCGCAAACATTAACAGTTTTCTTTATGGCATATTCATTCATTCATTAAAAAAAATATAATAATTTAGCCACAAAATAACTTACTTTTGAAAATCTTAAGTTAAAAACACATCCATTATAAATCACAAATGTATAAATAGAAAAAAAATGCATCACTGAACCTGAAGACATTAAATTACTTTAACAGTTATCAATAAAAGAGATATTTTTCACCCACTTCCCGAAAAAAAAAAAAAACATTTGAGTTCCTCTTCAAGCATGATGGGTCCACTGTGCAAAACATGCCAAGAAATGTGTTTAACTAGGGAACTGTATCATGTTTGTAGTTTGGTCTGTGCTTGAGACTATGTTCTCTCATGCAATGGAATAGAGCTTTAAATTTGATGTCAGCAACTTTATATGAAACAATGGAACCTATGCAATTTCACAGCTTCTCATTACTCAGAAGTGTTGTCAACTTTCAAACCATCCTGCAAGATCTGTGACCGTTCGATGCTGACTTCCACCTGCCTTCACAGTTTCGCAGGCTGTGCAATAATGTTCGTCCCAAAATGAGGTCACGTGAACATCGTACCTTTTCCTCCACGTGAAATACCTCCGGTACATGTGCATGTTTTTATCCAAAAATTTCAAGTACATGGCAAGCTTGCGAGGACTTGAGAAGTCGTCCACATGGATGAAGGAGTTTCGTGGGATGAACATCTCATAGTTGTACCGACTAGGGCCCATGACAATAGGGATCGCGCTAGACTTGAAGGCGTTTCGCCATAGTTTTTCTGTGATATAATCTGTGTGCAGTGAATTCTCGAAGGCGAGATAAAATTTATAATCCGACACAGTTTTTACAATGTTATCCTGTTTCAAATCCATCCCGTAGTGCCCATAGATATCTATATCTATGTACTCCCTCAGTTGGTTGTAATACTGAACTCTTTCGTGGTCCTCGTTCCAGTTGCTTATAACCCACGCCACCAACTTTTTCTTCCGTGGGAGTATTATTTTTGAGCGTTTCCTAGAAAATAAATAGCCGTACGGCACAAATATATCTGAGTCTACCCTATAGGACATGGTCCAGTTGAATACACCACTTAGGGAGGACAACCAAGAGGAATGTGACGGAGATTCAAAGTTCATCCAGATCCATTTCTGGGAAGGTAACCGATTTTCGAAAGGAAAGTCCCCAATGTCTCCAATGTCCCGGTGATGGAACAAGATGGTGTCAGCCTCTTGCACAAGGCTCCTGTTGGTGGTTAGGTGACAACCGGTGATGTTGAAAAGGACGCGGCAGTCTCCAAGCCGTCTCAGTTTGCCAAAGGGCTCGTACCAGATTAGGAGAGTCACCTGTGTTGGCGGGGAAGACGTTCCCCACGGCAAGGAAAAATGCACAGGACTTTGCAATAAATCCTGTGTACATGCATATACAAAAAGTACCATGCAGATCAAACTGGCTGCAAGAATCTGTGACTTAACAGCCCTCCAGCGTCCCCTCCAACAAGGTCTCCATCCTCGTAGTTTTGGGAAAAACATGAAACTGTCTCCTTTCATCCTTGCTTATCTAATGCAACATGAACAAACATTAGATGCCGTAGGTGTACCGTCAGTGCCCAGGTACAGCGGTCATCAGTGGCCATAAATGCCTCTGTATTCAGCAGCAATACAAAAAAAAGTCCATTTCTTTCCTTTTTTTTTTTTTCCCCCAGCAGGTTTAAGAAGAAGTTTGAAAAACAGACAAAAGCAACGGGAATGTAAAATCGGTTCAACAAGTCTAATCAGCATGCACGATCTGACACTTGTTTCAAGTCACTCTATGGGGCCGCCTGTCCTGAGGGTGCATTATATTCTTGTACTGCCTGAAAATTTCCTTGGGTCGGGGTGAACTGGAACTCACCAAAAAGAGATCAACCTCAAGACATCGAGAGCGGTTGGCTTCCTCATTTATCGGCAGCAAGAGGAGAAGACGTGGCTGTGTAATTTCCATGCGGGCATCGTTTTACTTTCAGCCTGTCGCAGATGCAATTCAAATTCAGCTCTCCACACCCCTCGGGCAGCCTGCTGCGCACAGCCTCTCTGCATGCTTGTGAAGTCTTCTGATTTCTGTGTGTGTCCTTCTTGTCACTGCACTTTGCCTTGTCTTGTACTTTGCCTGTATCTCTGCCACAGACATCCCCTTTATGACCTGAACTTAGTACAGAGGAGAACACTCATAGCCTTGTGCTACAGAAAAATTCCTCTCTTTGCTCGACCAGCAAAGCCACAGCTCCACATCATCAGTCGGTCACACCTCCAGTGATGTCATCTGTCACTCAGGAAGTTCCCTGAGAAACCTGAGATGGACTTAAAGGGGACAATCAGATCCTTGGACTTAGCGGATTCTCTGCCCAAGGAAAAATAACCCCTTCCCTGCTGTGCAGGAGACGTGGGGACAGAAGAAGCAATGATGCTAGAGAGCCAGCAGAGGGAAGCAGACTGCACATTCTGATAATCGGGAACAGAACTTTGACTTTATATGACGAAGGATTATTCTGATCAAAGAGGAACGAGTGCAGCTGTATAAAGGGCAGTAATCCATAGCCGGTGGCTAACTCCCAACTCTCTGACTTTGCAGGGACATCCCTCATTTGGAACCAATTACCTTGTGAATATTATTACTCATTACAGGTACTCCTCACTTAACGATCAGGTTCCGTTCCAACGACCAGGTAGTTAAACAAATTGGTAGTTAAACGAGGAGCCACAAGTAATCAATATTTTAAGCATTCTTAACTACTGTACTGTATTGTGAAAAAAAAGGTCTAAACACAAAACTCCAGCTCAATAACTTTGTTTTAACCACTTCTCCCCCAGAAGATTTGGCTGTTCAATGACCAGGACATTTTTTTGCGATACGCACTGCGTCGCTTTAACTGACAATTGCGGCTGTCGTGCGACGCTGCACCCACACAAAATTGATGTCCTTTTTTTTCTCCAAAAAAAGAGATTTATTTTATGGTGGTAATTGATCACCTCTGCGGTTTTTATTTTTTGCGCTATAAACAAAAGAAGAGCGACAATTTTGAAAAAAAAACAATGGGGCTGATTAACTAAGAACAGTGCGTTACGCTGGTTCATACCTTAATTGTTGCGCCGGATAAACCATTGATTGAGTGTGCGAACTGGCGCACGCAGACGCGCAACACGATAATAAATATGTAAATGGCAACTGGTGCCAGGGTCACTGCTGTTTTCTCATTGATAATAGCGCATGCCCATCTCATTGGGTGTGTCTTGTTAGGCAATTAGTAGGGGTTCTCACTTAAAGAGGAAGTAAACCCTGATGGGTTTTACTTCCTCTTTTACTTGCTGCAAAGCCTGCAAATGAAAAGCATAATGGGCTAGTATGCATCACATACTAGCCCATTATGTGCCACTTACCTGCAAAAGAATCCAGCGATGTCCCCTGTGTAGGCAATGACCATCTTCTGGCCCCTCTTCTTTCCGGGCCGCGGACTCCGGCTCCGTGATTCGCCGGAGCTGCGTGAAGTCACTCCCGCGCATGCGCACTGGAGTAGCGATTAACGGCACAGGCTAGGGAAGAAACGGCACTTAGTTTAGTTTCTTCCCCGGGCATGCGCCATTGGAATTTTCGGCGGGCTACAAGTAAAATATGTCCTAAATGGCACACGTTTAGGAGATATTTCCACTACTTATAGGTAAGCCTTATTCTAGGAGTAGAAGTCCAAAAAGTGGGTTTACAACCACTTTAATTAACCCTTTTGATGCTAATCTCATTCCTATTACTTCTAATATATCTTTGAAATGTTTTTTTTTTTTTCTATTTTTACACAAATATTTCAATACATTACAAAGAACAGAAAAGTGTTTCAAACCCAAAAAATTTAGATCTTGATCTTTAAAGGTGAGCATACACTGCAATCTTAAAAAAATAGAAAAATTAGACAAATTAGATTAGGCAAGACCCTGTTTGATTTCCAGAAATTTGAATTAATTGTTCAAGTGCGTATTCCTATTACGTATTTTGCAGAAATATCAAGTTGTACAGAGATTGGACAATCAGATTGCATAGTGCATGACCATCTTAAGTGCCAAATTTGGAATGTAGATGTGCCATGACCCACTTGTATTTTCACAAGTGGACACAAGAACCTACATCTATAGTTACATATTTGTGCGGAACAGTGGTGTAGCGGTTAGTACTTTCACCTACGTAGCAGCAAAAAGGGTTGCTGGTTTGAATCCCGCCCGTAATACTATCTGTCTGGAATTAGCATGTTCTTCTCCCTGTGGCTGCATGGGTTTCCTCCAGGTATTCCGCTTCCCTCCCACAATCTAAAACCATGCTGTAAAATCGGATCCTGTCTAAATTGGCCCTAATATGTATGAATGTGTGTTAGGCACCCACACAAACACCACTACATGTTAAAAAAACACATTTTTTTCTTAATGTGCAAATAAGGATCATCTCTTCCTCAGAGAACTTAGCAGCAGTACAAGCAACTTCATGTAGGGGCGTGGTGTCATTCTGGCCACCGCTTTCCGAGAACCACATATGCGCATACCTCCACGCACACAGCAGTTGCGCATCTCACACACACAGCGGTCGCGCATCTAGCTGCAGAAACCCAATTTTTATGGAAATTAATAGTAAAGCAAATGCAGATCCAGGACTGCAGTAACAAATGTTTCTAGTGAAAGGCAACTGGTGTTTTCTAAATGGGCCATTGATATGCATCACAGTTGTACTTAGGAATGTGTCTTTGCAAAGTTAAACTAAATGAAATCCTCTTATTTTTGCTTGGGGATAGAGTGCAGAGGGATTAGAAGTCTTGTCAGTTTTTTGGGGTGTCTACACCCCTGATACGGTGAAGACACCTCCCAAATGTTGCCACTTTCTCCTTCAAATTTATTCACTTCCTGTCACATAGCCAAACAGGAAGTGAGGGTAAAACACTACCAATGTCTTTCCTTGGGGACACACTTGTATTGCAGAGTGGATTTGCCTTTAATAAACCCAAAAATACTTAAGAATTTGGGGTGTACACAACAAAGTGCTACAGTGCATTTTGCCTAATGGGGACACTAGTTAGATTGACCTGTGTGTCCCCAAGGAAGGACATAGGTAGGGTTTTACCCTCACTTCCCATTTGGCTATGTGTCAGGAAGTGAAGTCAATTTTAAGAAAAGGGACACAAAGCTCAACCTAAAAAAGACAAGCAGGGGTTCTAACACTTACTTGGTTTCCCTCAAATACCCACAATTAGAATAGGATTGTCTTGAGCTAGATTTTAGCTCAGTGCTCTAAATCAGTGCTTCTCAACCTTGTCCTCAAGTACCCCCAACAGGCCATGTTTGCAGGTTTTCCTTCATCTTGCACAGGTGCTTTAAAATCAGTCAATGGCTTGGTATTTTGGACAGCTATTTTAGCCAAGATAAAATTCCCAAAACATGTCCTGTCGGGGGTACTTGAGAATTGAGGCTGAAAACCACTGCTCTAAAATGGAAAATTGAATACTTACCTCTCTAATTTCTTTCCTGGTGCCTATCCATGGCAGCATACACACAATCCATGCATATGCTACCATGAAGGCACCAGGAAAGTAACAGACACATCACACAGTTTTGGGATTTGCCATGCCAATCAGCCTAGTTAAGCTGCAGCTGGGAAATGTGTTGCATGAAAAGTAAAAAAAAAAACACAAAACATAAAAATTTGCTACAAATTTTATTGGTCAACAAAACAGGACTTGGAAAAGAGCAAGGAAAGCAAAAAAACACAAGTGTCTCAAATTAAAGCAGGATTCCGGCCAGCTAAAATTTTTTTTTTAAAGTCAGCAGCTACAAACACTGTAGCTGCTGACTTACTGGAAAAAAGTACTGGACTGCATCAAAAACGCACCAAAAACCTATCATAAATGCATTGGATCGCATCAAAAACGCACATGCATCTGGACTGCGTTTCTATGGAGTGAACTAGCCCTAAAGCTAGTAACTTGGGGGGGGGGGGGGTACTCTGCCTGTAAATTGGTGCATCTGTAGCATGTATCCAAAATGCTGCTTCAAAAATGTACGGTTTTAGAGAAAACATACAAATCGACATTGCAGCTGCAAGATTTTAACACAAAACCAAAAATAGCCTGCCCCCCCCCCCCCTAGGCTGGGGTTGTGGGGGGCAGCAGACAGGGGAGCTTTACAGAATGTGAAAAACCCCTTTAAACTAGTCGGTACAAGGTGCTTGGTGGTTGGTATTGAGCTGAGCCCAACATGCCCCAAAGGCAGCCAGCTATGTTGAGTACATGTGGCCTTGTATGGTTCGGGAGGAAGTTGGGCGATCGCTCTTCTCGCCCCTTTCCTTGCTGGCCCTGTTGTTTGCTCTGAAAAAGGATGTGGTTTGGATTGGTGACGGCAGCTCACAGCCTTTGGAGATTGGAGAATGGAGTGTGGAGTTCCCCTTTAAAAGCAAAAGCTAGCCCCAAAGAATTATATGCATTAGAAGGGGAGACAAGAGCATTGGAGTGTAGAGTTCCCCTTTAAAAGCAAAAGCTAGCCCAAAGAAATCATAGGCATTAGAGTGGGAAGGTTAAATGCCCTTTTAGGAGGTTCTAGAGGAGGGAGAGTCTTTTTACATAATTTTAAGAAGGTACATGTCACATGTTGGCAACATAACACGCTAACACGACCTGTGTGCAAATCTCCTTAAAAAAACACATAAAAGTGAACCAGCGTAAGAAAAAAAAAAAATGTCAAGTTTAGAGGTGCGCCCGTTCAACCCACGCAAATGCATTTACGTTGCTTGACATTTACTAAGATTTTGGCGGCGCAGTGAGCCAATGTATTTGAACGAGGGTAAATGCCGCTTGCGCATGCGCAGTGCATAAATTGACCTCACAAACTTTTAAACATACTTGCAGGCACAGCAGGCTTGTTCTGAAAAAGTTACTTCCTCATTCTATTTTGGACATATTTGTTACCTGGGCAGTTATTACTATACTTCCTCACATCACCCCCATAATATTGGCATTTCCAGCTTCTTTTAATTTTGAGTTGAAGATGCCATGCACCATGTCCATAGTGGCGAACTGATTGCCTCCTCCCATGCGCTGAAATTACTATAGTAAATGGGGAATAGTGCTGTGTTACTGTGTTAAATACCAAAAAGTACGTTGCGCCTCGGCGTGCGCCTCAACTCATGGCGTAAATGGTTCGTAAATCAGCCCCAATATCTTTTAGTTTTTGCTGTAATAAATATCCCAATTTAAAAAAAAAATCAAAAACAAATTGTTTCCTCAGTTTAGGCCAATATGTATTCTTCTACATATTTTTGGTAAAAAAAAATCGCAACAAGCATATATTGATTGGTTTGCACAATAGTTATAGCATCTACAAAATAGGGGATAGATTTATGGCATTTTTATTTTTTATTTTTTTTTTACTAAGTAATGGCAGTGATCTGCGATTTTTATCGGGACTGCGATATTGCGGTGGACAAATTGGACACATTTGACACATTTTTGAGACCATTGATAATCATACAGTGATCAGTGCTATAAAAATGCACTGATTACTGTATAAATGTCACTGGCAGGAGAGGGGTTAACACTAGGGGGCAATCAAGGGATTAACTGTGTTCCCTAGGTGTGTTCTAACTGTAGGGGGGATGGGACTGACTAGGGGAGGAGAGAGATCGGTGTTCAAACTTAGTATGAACAAACGATCTCTCTCCTCTCCCTTGAGAGAATCGGGATTTGTGTGTTTACACACACAGATACCCTGTGTAATCAGTGGGTGCTGGCAGATATCGAGTCCGCTGTACCCGCTGCTGAGCTCCCGCTGTGTGGAATCACAGGGGAAGCAGGTTGCCAGTGGTGCACGCACGCGCCCGAGACCCGGAAGCGTCAGATCATGTACTAGGTACAAGATCTGGTGCAGAACGACCTCCCTGCCGCAGTAAATCATATCACAGCAGGAGCGGGTCACCGGCGGCACCTGTGCCCCAGACCCCGGAGTGTCAGATCACGTACTAGGTACGTGATCTGGCACAGAGCGGCCACCCTGCTGCAGTAAATGTATGGTGGGTGGTCTGCAAATGGTTAATTTCCCCCAAATTTTGGTCAAATTCAGATGACAGCTAAATATCAATATTTTAGCAACATGTATTGCAGTCTTTGGGGAAGAAGTAAAGGTGATTTTTAAGGCTTGGTTCACATATGAGCCGCATGCAGCTGACAACAGGGGTCCAGTGCGTGCTGGTTCACTGCTTCAGGTCCAATTTCAGCCCGAATTTTGAGCTGAATTCGCACCTGAAATGAACCAAAAGACGCACAGCGTTTTTCTGCAAAACTCACCGGAAATGCATGCAGAGATATGTGAACCAGCCCCATAGAGAGCCGGTCAAAATCTTCTGCTATTGCAATCTAGATGCGAGGATCCCGCATCCAATTCAAAATGGTGTGAACCCAGCCTTAAGGTGTGATGGGTATCAAATGGCTTCCTTCAACTATCCCAGATCTGTTCTTGTGAACAGCGCCTCTTTAGCCTCATTATTTTGTAGACATTATCATGTCTTGTTTTTCGAAGGAAGAAAAAAAATTTACATTTTAAAGCAACTATGCAAATTATAATCAAGTACACAAAAAAAGGGAAAAAACTCAGATACACAGAACACTAAAGCCAGTCTTACATACAGTAGATGGAAATTTAGCTGGTTCAGCAGCAACCAGCAAATCTCAATCCATCAATGGGCAGGCTGATTGTATTTCAGTTGATCTATTGATTGACTTCAGTACACTAGCCTGTGTTGTTTTTTTGTTTTTGTTCAATCACTGATGGTGGCTATAGCTGTAGGCAATGATTATTGTACTTTGACGGTGGAGAAACCTGCCGCTGTCAGAATACAATAGTGCAGCGGGAGGGATTCCCCCATCAGCACTGAATTTGTTGATGGGGGAATCAACAAATTTTCTTTCCCTCAACCAAGAAAATTGCATAATGTGTGGCCTGCTTTAAACTGGCCATAGACAAATCACAATTTGACTGGTTCAACAGGAACCAGCCAAATTTCAATCCATGTATGGGTTGAATCGATCAACTTCAATACAACCAGCCTGTCGTATTTTGTTCACCCGATCACTGCTGATGGCTATAGCTGCTGTAGCAGCTTATCCCCCGCCAGGAGAAGACAATGGCAGGAAAAAAATTTGCACCGTACAGTGCCTTGAAAAAGTATTCATACCCCTTGAAATTTTCCATATTTTACAACCAAAAACATAAATGTATTTTATTGGGATTGTATGTGATAGACCAACACAAAGTGGCACATAATTGTGAAGTGGAAGGAAAATGATAAATGGTTTTCAATTTTTTTTACAAATAAATACGTGAAAAGTGTGGCGTGCATTTTTTCCTCATTAATGTACACACAGCACCCCATATTGACAGAAAAACACAGAATTGTTGACAATTTTTGCAGATTTATTAAAAAAGAAAAACTGAAATATCACATGGTCCTAAGTATTCAGACCCTTTGCTCAGTATTTAGTAGAAGCCCCCTTTTGATCTAATACAGCCATGAGTCTTTTTGGGAAAGCTGCAACAAGTTTTTCACACCTGGATTTGGGGATCCTCTGCCATTCCTCCTTGCAAATCCTCTCCAGTTCTGTCTGGTTGGATGGTAAACATTGGTGGACAGCCATTTTTAGGTCTCTCCAGAGATGCCCAATTGGGTTTAAGTCAGGGCTCTGGCTGGGCCATTCAAGAACAGTCACAGAGTTGTTGTGAAGCCACTCCTTCGTTATTTTAGCTGTGTGCTTAGGGTCATTGTCTTGTTGGAAGGTAAACCTTCAGCCCAGTATGAGGTCCTGAGCACTCTGGAGAAGGTTTTCGTCCAGGATATCCCTATACTTGGCCGCATTCATCTTTCCCTCAATTGCAACCAGTCGTCCTGTCCCTGCAGCTGAAAAACACCCCCACAGCATGATGCTGCAAGCTTCACTGTTGGGACTGTACTGGACAGGTGATGAGCAGTGCCTGGTTTTCTCCACACATACGGCTTAGAATTAAGGCCAAAAAGTTCTATCTTGGTCTCATTAGACAAGAGAACCTTGTTTCTCACCATCTTGGAGTCCTTCAGGTGTTTTTTTAACAAACTCCATGCGGGCTTTCATGTGTCTTGCACTGAGGAGAGGCTTCTGTCGGGCCACTCTGCCATAAAGCCCTGACTGGTGGAGGGCTGAAGTGATGGTTGACTTTCTACAACTTTCTCCCATCTCCCGACTGCATCTCTGGAGCTCAGCCACAGTGATCTTTGGGTTCCTCTTTACCTCTCTCACCAAGGCTCTTCTCCCCTGATAGCTCAGTTTGACCGGACGGCCAGCTCTAGGAAGGGTTCTGGTCGTCCCAAACGTCTTCCATTTAAGGATTATGGAGGCCACTGTGCTCTTTGGAACCTTAAGTGCAGCAGAAATTTTTTTGTAACCTTGGCCAGATCTGTGCCTTGCCACAGTTTTGTCTCTGAGCTCTTCAGGCAGTTCCTTTGACCTCATGATTCTCATTTGCTCTAACATGCACTGTGAGCTGTAAGGTCTTATATAGACAGGTGTGTGGCTTTCCTAATCAAGTCCAATCAGTATAATCAAACACAGCTGGACTCAAATGAAGGTGTAGAACCATCTCAAGGATGATCAGAAGAAATGGACAGCACCTGAGTTAAATCTGTGAGTGTCACTGCAAAGGGTCTGAATACTTAGGACCATGTGATATTTCAGTTTTTCTTCTTTAATAAATCTGCAAAAATGTCAACAATTCTGTGTTTTTCTGTCAATATGGGGTGTTGTGTGTACACTAATGAGGAAAAAAATGAACTTAAATGATTTTAGCAAATGGCTGCAATATAACAAACAGTGAAAAATTTAAGGGGGTCTGAATACTTTCCGTCCCCACTGTATGTGATGTATTGGATGTATGTGATGTGTGTGATGTATGTGATGTATGGGATGTATGTGATTTCACATACAAGCATCTGGAATGGATGCGCAATGATGAACTCAGGTCAGGGGTATTTTCTGAAAGCAGTGGGCCTGTGTGCAGGATTATAAGCTGGGCCCCCGCAGCTAAGAAAAAATGCAGCGCTCTGCGCCGCAGCAGAAGTTGGGTGTGATTTTCATTGCGCTGAATACTGGCCGTGGCTTAAAGGGACACAGTGTACCGGGATTCAGTAGTAAGTGACGCAAAGGTTCAGGAAAAATTTCAACAAAGTTCCCAGAAGCTCAACAGTAATTCCACAAACTGTCACCTGATTGTGGTTTTCTCAATCATAGTGAAATCCCATCTTTCTGAGATTTGTAGTGGCAACCAAGCGAGTCATCTTCCTCCAGATGGTAGGAGGGACTAGCAGGCCTGTGATTGGCTTTAGCAGTGGTCAATGACAGTCCTCCTCCTCCTGGAAACAGGGACCGCCCCCGCCTAGCAGAACTGCACCCTATCTCTTCCCCATCACAAGAGCTGACGATCGCAGCTACAGCAAAGTTGGAGAACCAAACAATGTTTTCCATCTTTTACAATGTGTGGGGGCGCAGTGCCTCCCCCTCAGTGCAGGTGCCGTAGGGGGAATTCTGAAATTGGAATGCGTTAGTGTCTCACTGACACTTCCCTGCTCTGCTCTGCTGATGGGGAGGGAGTCGAGTGCCGGCAAAAAAGGCTTTGTGTGCCGGGGGTTGCCTACCCCTGATCTAAACCATTCCATTGTAGCTCTGGTTGTATGTTTAGAGTCGTTGTCCTGCTGGAAGGTGAACCTCCGCCCCGTTCTCATGTCTTTGGCAGACTCTAACAGGTTTTTCTTCTTCTTCCACATTTTTACATTGTCCCCCTCGTGGCTTCTCGCAAACTGCAAACAGGACTTTTTATGGCTTTCTTTCAACAATGGCTTTCTTCTTGACACTCTTCAATAAAGGGCAGATTTGTGGGGTGCATGACTAATAGTTGTCCTGTGGACAGATTCTTCCACCTGAGCTGTGGATCTCTGCAGCTTCTCCAGAGTTACCATGGGCCACTTGGCTGCTTCTCTGATTAATGCTCTCATTGCCCGGCCTGTCAGTTTAGGTGGATGGCCATGTCTTGGTAGGTTTGCAGTTGTGCCATACTCTTTTCATTTTTAGATGATGGATTGAACAGTGCTCCGTGAGATGTTCAAAGCTTGGGATATTTTTTTATATCCTAACCCTGCTTTAAACTTCTCCACAACTTTATCCCTGACATGTCTGGCATGTTCTTTGGCCTTCA
Organism: Aquarana catesbeiana; assembly: GCF_042186555.1. Lineage (NCBI taxonomy): Eukaryota > Metazoa > Chordata > Amphibia > Anura > Ranidae > Aquarana > Aquarana catesbeiana. Next base: position 69,327,260 of record NC_133325.1, on the reverse strand, counting down.
TGATGCTGTTTGTTCACTAAGGTTCTCTAACAAACCTCTGAGGGCTTCACAGAACAGCTGTAATTATACTGAGATTAAATTACACACAGGCGGACTTATTTACTAATTTGGTGACTTCTGAAGGCAATTGGCTCCACTAGATTTTAGTTAGGGGTATCAGCGTAAAGGGGGCTGACTACAAATGCACACCACACTTTTCAGGTATTTATTTGTAAAAAAATTTGAAAAACATTTATCATTTTCATTCCACTTCACAAATTATGTGCCACTTTGTGTTGGTCTATCACATAAAATCCCAATAAAATGCATTTACATTTTTGGTTGTAACATAACAAAATGTGGAAAATTTCAAGGGATATGAATACTTTTTCAAAGCACTGTATATGGCCGGCCTAACGCTTCTGTCTGTCTGGCACAAGGGCGGCTAAGTGATTGTGGCCTAAATTAAATAAAGTAGCCCAAATAAACCCTCAAAAACCCTACAACCTCTAGATAAAAAAAAAAACATGAACATTTTTTTTTCTTTATTTCCAAGCATATTTCACCTAAGCAGTTCTGTTTGCTAAATTAAGATTTTGTTAATAATTTTGTAGCATAATCAGTCTTCTACTGATAGGCAGCACTGAATGGCACTGAGAGGTGGCACTGATAGGCGGAACTGATAGGTGGCACTGATAAGCACTGGTAAGTGACACTGATAGGCAGCACTGAAAGGTAGCACTGAAGATGAGGCACTGATGGGCACTGCTTGGCAGCATTGGTGGGCACTGATAGGTGGCACTGGTGGGTACTGGTAGGTGGCACTGGTGGGCACTGGTAGGTGGCACTGGTGGGTGGCACTGGTGGCCATTGCTTAGTAGCAGTGACTGTCAGTGTGCGGGAACAATTATTTTTTGCTCCTCATGCTCTTAGCGTGAGGAAAAAAAGTGCCGATTACTGTCTTCTGTTTACATCACATGATAAACTGTCACTGGCTGATAGCTGATCACTTGATAAAGGGCTGGAATCAGCCCTTTACTCTGATCTGTGATCAGCCGGACTCGGGCAGCGCGAGCACGGGAGGACGTACATGGACACCCTTCTGGCAATTTAAGTCCGCGCTGTAGCCGTCTTTCAGCCCCGGAAGATTTGGCTGCTCAATGACAAAGCCATTTTTTGCGATATGGCACTGCGTCGCTTTAACTGACAATTGCGCGGTCGTACGAAGCTGTACCCAAACAAAATTGATGTCCTTTTTTTCCCACAAATAGAGCTTTCTTTTGGTGGTATTTGATCACCTCTGCGGTTTTTTATTTTTTGCGCTATAAACAAAAAAAGAGCGACAATTTTGAAAAAAAACACAATATTTTGTACTTTTTGCTATAATAAATATCCCCATTTTTTTTTTTAAAAGCTAATTTTTTCCTCGGTTTAGGCCGATCTGTATTCTTCTACATATTTTTGGTAATAAAAATCGCAATAAGCGTATATTGATTGATTTGCGCAAAACTTATAACATCTACAAATAGGGGAATGATTTATGGCATTTTTATTATTATTATTTTTTTTTTTTTACTAGTAATGGTGGCGATCATCGATTTTTATTGGGACTGCGACATTATGGCGGACAGATCGGACACTTTTGGCACATTCTTGGGACCATTGGCATTTATACAGCTATCAGTGCTATAAACATACACTGATTATTATTATTATTATAAGCAATTTATATAACGCCAACAGTTTACGCAGCGCTTTACAATGTATAGGGGAGACAACACAATTACAGTACAGTTCAATACAAAAGGTACAGGAGGGCCCTGCTCGTAGAGCTTACACTCTAAAGGCAGGATGATTACTGTGTAAATATCACTGGCAGGGAAGGGGTTGAGAGTAGGGGGCGATCAAGGGGTTAATTGTGTGTCCTAGGGAGTGATTCTAACTGTGGGGGGGTGGGACTGCCTGAGTGAGGAGAGCGATCATTGTTCATACTAATATGAACAACAGATCGCTCTCCTCACCCCTGACAGCACGGAGATCTGTCTGTTTACATTGACAGATCTCTGTTCTGTCTCTGTGTGGAGCGATCGCGGGTGCATGGCATGCACATCGGCTCCTGCGTCCCGCACGCGCCCCCTATAGGTCAAAAGGTGAACCAACGTAAGGTATGGTAGTTTCACCCAGGGGAGCCAACCTGCCGCAGTATAACTGCGGCGGCTGGTCGGGAATGGGTTAAACAAAATTCTTCCAGTGTATGGCTATCTTAAAGTGACACAAAGGCCTCGTTCACACATGTGTACTTAAACATACATCTGCAAGGGCCGTGTTAACAATGCCTAAACAATATCCTTATTCTCCAAAAATAATCCATACATGTCTCATTCTTCTGGTCATGGTCCTGTAATCTGTTTTTCATGAAAGTGTTTCTAACTATTTTTCTGCCTCCTTGTAGCATCCTCAGTGAGCTCTTGAATCTCTCCATTACCCCTTATGCTGCTTGTTTGAAAGAAGCAGTGCATTTTAGCTGTGGTCATGTACACTGCTCCATGCACACTACAAATCCCATAGTACATGGAGAACGAACGTAGTCACCCTCTAACAAGAAGTCAGGAACTAAAAAAAATAATTTGGAAATTTGGAGATGACTGAAAGCAATAGAATGCCTGATGAAGGGGTCCTGCGTGACTCTGAAACGTTGCACTTGTCTTTGTGATGTGAAATCTCTGCAATAAAAACCTTTCAACGATGATTGCAGATCCATGGTGTGCTGGTGAATATGTACACTTTCCTGAAAGCAGTAGAAGGGGCTTTTTTGAGTTAAAAATACATACTCAAGTTTTTTTTTTTCCTTATAAACCAGAGTATAGTGTCGCTTTAAGGATATATTTTTTACTGTACAGGAGCTCCATTGAGCTTCATAGGACCAAGGCAACTTAAGTATACTTCATTCTGACAGTAATGTCGCATACACACGATCGGAATTTCGGCCCGCAAAAGACCGATGAGAGTTTTTCGTCGGAAAATGTGACCGTGTGTATGCTCCATCGGTCTTTTGCTGGCGGAATTCCAGCCACCAAAAGATTGAGAGCATGCTCTCAATTTTTCGGTCGGGAAAAGTTCCTATCCGAAAATGCGATCGTCTGTGGCAATTCCGATGCTCAAAATCCCTACGCAGGCTCGGAAACAATTCGACGCATGCTCGGAAGCACTGAACTTCATTTTCTTGGCTCGTCGTAGTGTTGTACGTCACTGCGTTCTTGACGGTCGTAATTTCAGCGAACTTTTGCGTGACCGTGTGTATGCAAGGCAAACTTGAGTGGAACCTCGTCGGAAAAGCCGTCACATCTTTTTCCGACGAGAAATCCGCTCGTGTGTACGCGGCATTACTGTATATGGCATCATTTGCACCAACATAATTTGCGGTGTTTTAGGCCCCTTTCACACGGGCGGCTGTTCTGCCGCTGTTAAAAGCATGTTTAGTTATTTTAAAATTCAGAGAATCCTGGCACAGAGTTCACTTGCAGTAGTGCTTTGCAATTATCTGCATTTACGTGCGTTTACATGCGGCTGCGTTTAGCTGCGTTGGGACATTCTTGCCATTTCTGATGTGCTTCCTGTTGTTTTTCTTTCCTTGTTGCCGCTGCTATCTGCAGGAGAAATAGTACACTGTGATTACCTGCAGTTATGTGCAGATAGCTGCAATAAATCAGTCCTGGAAGCAGTCAAATTTATTTTTTCTATCCTCACCAAACCCCATGTAACAAAACCGTTGCTAAATGCAGTGTGTGAATGGGGCCATAGGAAAGCATTGTGTGAGTTTAGCTGCGGTAGATAACTTGATCTATCCGCAGGTAAAAGCTGAATTCTATCCGCCTGTGTGAAAGGGGCCTTTCCAGTTCCGAATATGTCAAAATAGTCATGAAAGGTACAATGGAATGCAAGAACAAGAATGCAAACAAAAGATTGGGAGGGGTCCTGCCAGCATGAGATAACATTCCAAGATAATGGTGGTCTGGAATGATCTTTACACACTGTAGAAAAGGAAAAATAGGATTGAAGCCTACCCCAACTAAGCACCTATTAAAGTAGGTGTAAGCCCAATCACTAAAATGTAATTTAAAGATAAAATCTAGGTATGGCCAATTTAAACTCAATTAACATGTTAAAACTTAAAGTGATACTAAAAAAAAAAAAAAAAAAAAAGTTATACTTACCTGCTCTGTGCAATGATATTGCATGGAAAGACCTCTTACCTCCTCTTCTGGAGATGTCTGCTACTCCCTCCTCTAGGTGCCTTCTCAGCAAGCTTGGTGCTATGGCACCCAAAGAAGCCACGCTCCAGAGCCAGGCTGTGCGTGTCTATAGACACACACAGAGCTGGTAAGCCATGCCCCTGCTCCCTCCTCACAGGAGTTTGACTGACAGCAGCAGGAGCCTATGGCTCCCCCTGCCTTCTGTTTCTCCTGGGAGACCAGAAAGTGAGGGGATTGGTTCTGCAGACAGGGCAGCGCTGGAACAGAAACAGGAGTCAGATACGTTCTTAGGAATGGGGGTGGGTAGAACAGGTAGTGGGGCATTTTTACCCCAATGCATTTAGGTAACAGAAAAAAAAAAATTTGACTTTGGAACCATTTTCCTGCTGGATTCCAGGTATGACTATTTTTGCATAGGTACCATGGTCCAGCTGTGCGATACCTGAAGCCTACTACAGCAATTTCCAGTTTTCACAGGGATCTGCCAGGTATGGCACATCCATACTACGTTGATCCAAGCTGGACCAATGTAACCATGCTAAATACGCACATCTGGAATTCAGCTTTACGATTTAACATGTAAATGTAATTTAAAAAAGTAGTTTTTTAATATTTTAAAATTTGCAGCTTACATTAAAATACTACTTGATGATTCTGCAAAGAAAGTACTTGTTCAGTCACTTCCTGTAATAGGGGGACAACGTTTTGTTCCCGTTTTGATATTGTGTTCCTTTGTTGTCCTCCTGTCACACGGGCTTCAAATAGAGACTACAAGTGGCTGCAAAGAGGCTGCAGGAGATCAGCAGCACTGAGATGCTACACAGGATGAAAAAAAAAGGTCAAAACAAGTGTTTTACTGAAACAAGAAATGGCAATTATGTATGATACACAGGGCGTTGGTAAACTAAATGTCATTGATTACGCTTTTACATTTACTTCAATAAGATCTGGTTCGCCGGTTCATTAATATTTACAGCATCCATTTTTATTGATGTTGATAGATGTAGGAGTCTGTCATTGCATGAAAATGAGGTATTTATTCAAGGAAAATTGATGGCATATCTGTTTTCTGTCCACAATGATGGCAGTTTAGCTGATGATATGGCAAGGATGGATCTTTTCTATATAAAAATGTTGCATTAATAGATATTACCTTTATCGAGCAGATCAGAACATTGAGAGATAAGCCAGTTAAAGATGAGAGATGAGCAAAACGATGTGCAAATTCTGAACTTCTGACGTTCCCTTTGAATGAGTTTTATCAATTATAATGAATACTTAGCATTGTCCGATCTGTGAAAAGTCACACGGGTCATAAATTCTGCCAATCTATATTCATGAGCTGGAATTTCAATGAATTTTCAGAGTTATAGTGAGTCTGCATATTCAGGAGCAGGGCTTTTTTTCTCAGACAATTAGTGCAGGAACTCCCCTTTTCTGAGTCACCCCTTTTTCCCTGCCCCTACCCACCTCCGAGCACCCTCCCTTGGTTCCATCCCCTACTCACCTCCCAGTACCACCCCTTTTAGACAATACAGAACCAAGTATCATTTTGTGGTACTAAGTAATTTGTATGGAATTTGGTAATGATATCAAGAAAAGCAGTAAAATAGATCCCCTTCAGCCAGCAACAATAGATCCCGCTAACAACAATGTACCACCCACAACAAAATCCCCCCCCCCAGCAACAATAGACTCCCAGCAGCATCAACAGATCTCTGCACAGCCAGCATTAATAGACTCTCTGGCAGCCGTCAACAATAGACCCCTCCCCCAGCAGTAGATCTCCTTCACTGACCCCCCAGCAACATAAGACCCACCCCTATCAACAATAGGTCCCCCACCAGCAACAATAGACCTCCTCAGCACCAATAGACCCTCCTGCAAAAATAGATCCCCTCCAGCAAGAATAGATCCCCCAGCAGTGAGCATCAATACCCTGCAGCACACCCCAGCACCCCTTGTCATTACATACAGTCAGTCCAGGAGGTGCCGGAACTGCGTTCCCCCGCGTTCCCGCTGAAAAAAAGCCCTGCTTACAACTAACAACACGCTGTACCTAAGGGCAGCAATACACGGTTCTAGCTGAACCGGCCGAGATTAGAACCATTAATGGGCAAGCTGATGTACCAAGATGATCGATCAACTTGGGTACAACCGGCCTGCCGGATCGCAAGCAGGTGCTATAGCTGCTAGCAATAATCACTGTCTTCTCCCTGCGCGGACGGCTTCCCCTGCCTGTTCCCGCCCCCCTGCTGGGAGAAGACAGTGTGTTGGAAGGAGGGATTCCCCTGTCAGCACTGTCTGTGTTGATGGGAGAATTGTGTGTGAATTTCTTTCCTGCAACCCGTGGTTGCGGGAAAGAAATTTGCACCGTCTATGGCGTGCCTAAGAAGGTGGTTCATGTACTAGGCCAGAGTCTTGTGGGATGTGAAGGAAAGCATCTTCTCATATCTGGGGGAGGGGAGGGGGGGGGTAACCTCATAAGTAGGGATGGGCTCAGACATAATTGGATCATAGTCCCTACCCACCTGAGCAATCAGGAAGCCCTCACTGCACACCGCCAATCATATGCAGTGGGGTATTTCTCAGCCGGCAGCTCAAACTATGATTGGCAGTGTGCAATGACGGCTTCCTGGCGGGATTGCTCAGGTGGGTTGGGACTACGATCCGAACACGCCTGGGCCCACCTCTACTCATAAGGATCGTAATTAAACATCAGGGGGCCTAATTTGCAGCAGTGGATGCCATGGATCCAGCCATCTAGCCCATACCTTTTAGGTTCACAACTTCTTTAACACTTCCTTTAAATATTTTTTTTTTTTACACTTCTGCTTTAAATAGAGATTGTCCAAAACAACACACTGAATTGAAATACACTGTCAAAAAGTCCTGCCAATGGCATTTTGGTGCCTGATCTATATTTTGCCATTCACATCAATTAAAAAAAAAAAGGTCACGTATCTGTAAAAAAAAATAAAAAAATGGTCCTTTATAATGTAAATGCAGCGCACCTTAATTGCATGTTGCACACATTGCTGCAACTCACATCATTATACATGTCCTGTTATGAACCTGCCCTGAGGTTTGACTCACATTTATACACGCATTTACAAAATAAATGCAATCAGCTGATAATGGTTAGAAAGGCCAGAAGTGAAAAACCCGTATGATTTCTAAAATTCCTATTGTGTCATGATTGATGAAAAGCAAACATACCTGACCTATTATAGGATAAAAAAAGCTTTATTGGATATAGGGTCAAGTCAATAGACTGGTTGTACTGCAATAGAAAGGGGTGGGTGAGCCATCCTGAGGGTTTGTCCAGGAAGTTTAAAGTCCACATATAACAACTTCATAGAGAATTCACAGCGTGATCTCACCTTTACTTGTTTAACTTGTAAATATCACACGACTGCCCCACCTGAAAGACTAGCAAGGTTATGTATTTACTAGGCAACTGCTTAAAAGTCCAAATTTATAACATCTTATCAATACTATTATTATGTACCTTTACTTCTTTTTATTCCCATGTATGTCTCATTAGCCCACAACAGTAGAATCAATACAAATTGATTTAGTGACAAATTAAAGTGCATGAATAGCCCAAGCATTTTTATTTTATTTTTGGCTTGGATAGAACAAGGAAAGATTAGAACCTCTGTAAAGTTTAATCTGTGTCCTCGCTGGGTAGGTTAAAGGAGATCTGTGGTCACAGCATACACTTTCATTTTATTACATCAGAATTGTAATAAAAATACAAACAATAGTTATTTTGACTGTCCAAAATCAGCTTACTTGAAAAATCTCCTTTCATCTTGTGAGTTCTGCCTGTCTTCTGGTCCCCTCTTTCCACAACTTCCTGGACTCCCTGCATGCTTTGCAGCTTCTTCTCAATTTCTATGGACTACATATGCTGCTTGAAATTCCTCCTCTCAGCGCCTCTGTAGGTCAGAAGGCAGGCTCTGCGAAATGTGTGACACAGCAGTGCCCATCACTCCCAACTGTCCCTGATTTGGAAAAAAGTCCCTGTGCCCCTCTTTCATTCTCATTTGTCCCTCATTTTGGTCTTGTCCCTCATTTTGGTCTTGTCCCTCATTTTGGTCTGATCTATATAGTTGTATATAAATGGACTACTTATCTATCAAAACGTGTTTTCCAGTGCTAAACATTTCATCCAATTTCTAAAATGCTGCATTTGTAAATGTCAAAAGCCAGTATAAAGGAATAGTAGTAGTAAAAAAAGCATTTGTGGGTTTACCTAATAATTTTTTTGTATAATTCTAAATTCTAATTTGCTAAAAGGTGTCCCTCGTTCCCATCTCAAAAAGTTGGGAGGTATGAGGGAACTGGGACTGGCCCCTGAAGTGTAGGATTGGCGATCCTGGACTGCACGCCTACACAAGGGCATTATGAATGTTGCCCTGATCGAGGCAGGGTACAAGGTTGTGCGAGATGGTACTTGGTACCAGAACGCCTTGCTAAGATGTACCGGATTTGTCACTCTCTTGTTTCAGGGGCTGTGACCAGGTAGGTTCTGTCCTCCATGTGTGGTGGACCTACCCAAAAATCTGGCGTTTCTGAAAACAGGTCCACTGCACGCCTACACAAGGGCATTATGAATGTTGCCCTGATCGAGGCAGGGTACAAGGTTGTGCGAGATGGTACTTGGTACCAGAACGCCTTGCTAAGATGTACCCGGATTTGTCACTCTCCTGTTTCAGGGGCTGTGGCCTGGTAGGTTCTGTCCTCCATGTGTGGTGGACCTGCCCCAAAATCTGGCGTTTCTGAAAACAGGTCCACCGCACGCCTACACAAGGGCATTATTTATGTTGCCCTGATCGAGGCAGGGTACAAGGTTCGTGCGAGATGGTACTTGGTACCAGAAAACCTTGCTAAGATGTACCCGGATTCATCACTCTCCTGTTTCAGGGGCTGTGGCCAGGTAGGTTCTGTCCTCCATGTGTGGTGGACCTGCCCCAAAATCTGGCATTTCTGGATACAAGTCCACTTCTTAAAGTGGTTGTAAACCCTTACAATCCACTTTTTACTACAGGTAAGCCTATAATAAGGCTTACCTGTAACTACCTTGGATATCTCCTAAACCTGCACGGTTTTTGGAGATATCCCCTGTATCAGCATAAGCTCGTTCGTGCCGTAGCTTCAGCTGATGTTCCGTTGCCGGCGGCTCCTGCGTGCATGTGCGGGAGTGACGTCATCGCGGCTCCGGCCAATCACAGTGCCGGAGCCCGCGATTCCCTGGAAATAACTCCGGAAGCGATGTCGCGAGCTGGACCAGTGTAAGTGGACCGCTGAGGGGGCTTCGATCTCAGGTGACTATTTCATAATGCGCTAGTATGGTATCCATACTAGCTCATTATGCCTTTGTCTTTTTTTTTTTTAGTGGAGTGGGTTTACAGCCACTTTAATCTACTTGGTCCCTATGATTAACATTACAAAAAGCCTCGGATCGCGCCACTCAAGAACCTATCAATAATATCCATAAATCCACTCAGACTCTAATATACTACATGTTTTTGGCAGCAAAAATAGCCATTGCAACCTCTTGGAAAAGCCCCAATGATTGATTTAGCCCACTTGAAGCGAAAAACGAGTCAGTGTCTTGCAGGATAAACAATCCTTATTTAAAAGGATATGGACTCCCTGGCTTTCTTATATTCAGGTTTTGGACACCTGAGACTGACACCGGTTCGATCGATGGATGGGATTCTGGACGGACGGGCTCTCACGCTCTTTTTTCTCTTTCCTTGTTTTCTCCTCTCCCTGTTTCCTATTCTCCTTCCTCTTTTTTCTCCCTTTATATCTTACATTTTTATTTTTACTTTTCTGGTGCATTGTTGGTACTACAGCTGGCCTTTATCTTCGCTTCAGAGTTAATTGTAAGGTTTTTCTCATGACAATCTATCTCAAGAGATTTTTCCTTTGATATCTGGATAGAGACAGAACTTTACTGATTGGTACTATAGAGGTTACACTTGGTCGATCACATTACTGTAGTTAGTCACACCTACTTGTGAACTGTTTATGTGTTCATACCAAAACCCTTACCATCTATACTATTCAATAAAATATGAGAGCCGTGCTCTAACAACAAAACTAATATGTGACAAATTGTGACAATAATGAAAAATGTGACAATACCTGAGTCAACACTATGGGTTGTTGAGTCCCAAGAAATAAGTCAGCAACATGAACAAATATGTCCTTCAAAGCGTTGCTAATAAGCAATAGACAAACAGCACATGTTTGTGTCCTGCTCGTGCAGATGACAAATTCACACCAACATGCAAAGTGTATCTGCCACCACATAAAGTGCACGCTTAAAAGCTATCACAAGCTGGGTTGCTTGTGGCTAATACCCAGCCAAGGCCTTTGACTCCTAAAGTGGCAAGCAGCCACTCCGACCAGAACAGCCTCCAAGCACCACTTGTAGGCGAATGGATACATGTTATCACAGAAGCTCAAAAGCATCCAGGGTCCTCAATTCTCATGATCACGATAACCCAAAAGAAAGGAAAAAGGCTTGCCATAGGTAAAACCAGACTAGTAATTTATTTATAAAACAAAAACAGTATCACCTACATAGAAGTAATGTATTTCAAGCATGGGCAGTAAGCTGGCCGGCTACAATACAAACACCCATTCCTTCGGAACGGTTGAATAGAGTGGTGACGTCAGCACTTTGCTCCTCCCGACCCGTTTCATCACAAGTCTGACGTCATTCTGGGGCATGGGCGATGTACTGACTCACAGAAATTTATAACAAAGGTCCCGCCTTAGTCTGACCCCAGGCAGTAAACCTAACGTACACCATCTTGAATGGGGAAAGTTGCCAATACCAAACAACCTCAATATTAACAACCTAAATGAGGAGAAGCAGATTAATTAAACTGGATGTAGTTGAACCAGTGTAAATTAAAAAATGAAGTGATTGAAAACAGCAATTGTAAACACATATAGATGATTCAAAAGTTGTTAAAAAATTATTAAAAATGTATCACTAAATAGCGACCGTTAGTGGTGGTATCAGAAATCACCTAAACTCCAATAAATGAATAAAACACATGAGAAGCTAAATATCAAAATGTAAATATAAATCCAATAAATTATCAAAAAATGCCTTATGCCCCGTACACACGAGCGGATTTTCCGTCGGAAAAAACTTGGATGGTTTTTCTGACAGAATTCCACTCAAGCTTGCCTTGCATACACACGGTCACACAAAAGTTCTCGGAACTTTCGACCGTCAAGAACGCGGTGACGTACAACACTACGACGAGCTGAGAAAATGAAGTTCAATGCTTCTGAGCATGCATCGAATTGTTTCCGAGCATGCGTAGGAATTTTGCGCGTCGGAATTTGTACAGACGATCGCATTTTCGGATAGGAACTTTTTCCGACCTAAAAATTGAGAACCTGCTCTCAATCTTTTGCTGGCGGGAATTCAGCCAGCAAAAGTCCGGTGGAGCATACACACGGTCGCATTTTCTCATCGGTCTTTTGCTGGCCAAATTTCCGATCGTGTGTACGCGGCATAAGGCTCAGATCAAGTTCACAAAACAAGTGGGGCACATGACAATAGGTTAGGAATTATCAATAAATGCGCTGACATCTACATCTGCGTTCAACCCATGTGGAATGTAGAATTCGATCTTATAAATCCAAGCCATGTCAAGCCTGGAAATATGGTACTTCTAACTTGGGAGCTACCTCTCCAGTGGGGACTGTATTTATCAGTGTGTGTATAAGTGTATGTAGGCCAGGTAGGTCATTGTATGTATGTCAGGTAGGTCAGTGTGTGTCAGGTAGGTCAGTGTGTGTCAGGTAGGTCAGTTTATGTATGTCAGGTAGGTCAGTGTATGTCAGGTAGGTCAGTGTATGTAGGTCAGTGTAGGTCAGTGTGGGTCAGGTAGGTCATTTTATGTATGTCAGTGTAGGTCAGTGTGTGTCAGGTAGGTCAGTGTCTGTCAGGTAGCTCAGTGTATGTCAGGTAGGTCAGTGTATGTATGTCAGGTAGGTCAGTGTATGTCAGGTAGGTAGGTCAGTTTAGTGGTCAGCATTGATGGGCACTGGTAAGCCAGGCAGCAACCAGCAAGTGAGCTTACCCCCGCCAAACGACCACACAACCCCACCGCCCAGCCAAAAAACCCAGTGCCACTAGAGCCCCCCCCCATGCCGGCCTTGGACTTCAGGCGGAAGCCCCTGGTCTTTTTGCCACCTAGCAATGCCCCTGCCTTGTGGACTGCAATATGTGGACAGGACCAAGCGCCCACTACAGGTTCAGCTCAGTGAGCATATCAATAATATTAGAAAGGGCTTCTCTAAACATTCTGGCTCAAAGCACTATCTAACGGTGCACAATAGGGACCCCGCCCACACTGACCTACATACACTGACCTACCTGACAAACACTGACCTACCTGACATACATACACTGACCTACCTGACCCACACTGACCTACATACACTGACCTACCTGACACACACTGACCTACCTGACACACACTGACCTACACTGATATACATAAACTGACCTACCTGACACACACTGACCTACCTGACACACACTGACCTACCTGACATACATATAATGACCTACCTGACCTACACACACTGACCTACCTGACATACATACACTGACCTACCTGACCCACACTGACCTACATACACTGACCTACCTGACACACACTGACCTACCTGACACACACTGACCTACACTGACATACATACACTGACCTAGCTGACACACACTGACCTACACTGACATACATACACTGACCTACCTGACACACACTGACCTACACTGATATACATAAACTGACCTACCTGACACACACTGACCTACCTGACACACACTGACCTACCTGACATACATATAATGACCTACCTGACCTACACACACTGACCTACCTGACACACACTGACCTACCTGACACACACTGACATACACTGACCTACCTGACACACACTGACCTACTTGACACACACTGACCTACATACACTGACCTACCTGACATACACTGACCTACCTGACATACATACACTGACCTACTTGACCTACACTGACCTACATACACTGACCTACCTAACACACACTGACCTACCTGACATACACTGACCTACACTGACCTACCTGACATACACTGACCTACCTGACATACATACACTGACCTGCCTGACCTACACTGACCTACATACACTGACCTACCTGACACACACTGACCTACCTGACATACATACACTGACCTACCTGACATACACTGACCTACCTGACATACACTGACCTACCTGACATACATACACTGACCTACTTGACCTACACTGACCTACATACACTGACCTACCTAACACACACTGACCTACCTGACATACACTGACCTACACTGACCTACCTGACACACACCGACCTACCTGACATACATACACTGACCTGCCTGACCTACACTGACCTACATACACTGACCTGCCTGACCTACACTGACCTACACACACTGACCTACCTGACATACACTGACCTACCTGACACACACTGACCTACACTGACATTCATACACTGACCTGGTACCTAACATACACACACTGACTGACCTACCTGACCAGGAGGAGACAGATTTCATGTGTCCAGGTCCTGCAGCAGCAGCTCAGCCGTGGTTTTGGAGTGCAAGGCAGCCAGAGGAGAGGAGGAGAGCCGCCCGCCCGAGCGCTGATCGATGTGGCACGGTGGCCACATTGTAATTCCTGCCTTCTGGAGCCTTCTTCCTGTTCCAGTCACAGCGAGCTGGGAGAGGACAGAGATTGGAGGAGTGCAGGCTGTGGGAGGCGCTGGGGATGCTGCTCAGGGTAGCGGTGTCTTCTCTCTCTCTCCCTCCTGGGCTCTTCCCGGCTGTCCAAGTATCCCCCTCCCTGCTGCTCTGCACTCCACGCTGCCACCGGACCAGCGGCGAGACGCTCAAGTCCAGAAGTTGCAGGCCAGGCCCCACAAGCACTAGCGCGGAGGAGGAGGAAGTGCAATCCTCCTCCGCTTTGAATGCTGGGCAGTGTGAGCACAGTGGGCAGTGATGTCACTGGTTGCTAGCCGTTAGGCGGCTATAGCAACCAGTGACCAAGAGTAGAGTCAGGTGGAGGCGGGGGCAGAGCTGGAGCCGGAGCCAGTGCTACCACAGCTCAGTCCGCCCCTGTCCCCTGCATACTGGATTGGGACAAGAGACTCAGGGCTATTGGCCCCATACTCGGGGCTGTAGCCCCAATAGCCACCCCCTAACGACACCTCTGCCACAAGGGCATTGCAATTAAAAAAAAAACACCCCCAGAGTGGATTATGTAATAAAGGGCTCAATCTTATACTTAAGGGAAGTACTAGTGGAAACAAAACTGTTCGTCCTCCTATTTTTACACCATGAATACAGTCCACACTGGAGAGGTAGCTCCCTAGTTAGAAGCATTTCCAGGCTTGAGATGGCTTGTATTTATATGATCAAATCCTGCGTTCCACATGGGTTGAACGTAGATGTAGATGTCAACGAATTTATCGATAACTCCTAACTTATTGTCATGTGCCCCACTTGTTTTGTGAACTTGATCTGAGCCTTAGGCATTTTTTGATAATTTATTGGATTTATATTTACATTTTGATATTTAGCTGTGACGACGTCAGACTTGTGACGAAATACGTCGGATGGAGCAACGTACTGACGTCACTATTGATAAGGTCAGGGATTTAATTTAGAGTTCTCACTTAATATGATGCCTACATGTAAATCTGTTTTTAACTTTTTGGCTGTTGAACTCAATTGAAGCTGCTTTTGTTTTCTTGTAACTATATTGCCATGGTGTTGAAGCTTGTGTTCGTAGCCCAGGTGACTCCTGTTGTTGTTTACCCTTGCCCTGTGTGGGGGGGCTGTGCTGATGCTATTGTTTGTATAATTGCCTATAAAAAGGCCTTTGAAAGAAGTAAAGAGCGGCAATCCTTTATGCTGAGAACTGTGATACAGACATACCTGACTCTGTGTCATCTTTCTTATAAGAAGCAATAATTTGGCAAAGCAATATAAACTTAAGCAACTTATTTAAAAGTTGAATCTAACAATTTGGCGCCCGAACGGGGACCCACCAAGTTGCTACAAGAGGTGGTTGAGCTACGCTGACGGAACCAAAGGACAGGCATTCCGGGAACCACAGATCAAAAAACCTGCGCAGGTAAGAAAAAGCTTTATTTTTCTTATATTCTGTGCTCCCCTGATTTGTGCCTATCCGTTCTGTCAGTTACGGTTCTCCTGGTTTTAAAACACCAGCCTCTGTAGTGGTGAGTCTAGAATTACTGCATATTTTCGTTTATATTGCTGGAATTATTTGTTTGTTTTGTTATCTGTGTTTGTCTTGTCTGTCTTGTTGAGAAAGTGAATGAGCCTTGTCAAGGATGGTATGAGTTAGAAGGGGATTGCCGAACTAAGCAACGGAATGCGCCTTACCTCACACGATTGGGAACCTGAGGGCTTGTGAGCTTGGGGGTCTGACGCTTATGCTTAACCTCACATCTAACTCATAAACCATAGACGGGTTGAGAGTATAAGCCCTGTCTGCTCCATAAAGCAGGGATAAGAGTGTATGAGAGGGATTCCCAGATACGGGGAGGGTAATGAGGTCTCCATAAAGCCCGGAGATCTAGTCGGATACCTGGCCACTTAAAGGAATGCTTGTATATGTTGTAGCCGCGTTTTTGTATATGTTGTAGCCGCATTCTGATTTGTTATTGGGCTAGCATATAAAGTAATTCGATTTCAGAAATCTCATTCCGGAAGAGGTTTCTAGTATTCTAGCACCCTAGGAGGAAGGCAACGAGGAACTAGTGTAACTTAGCTGGTTTGTTATTGGGCTAGCATATAAAGTAATTATTCATTCTTGTATATGTTGTAGCCGCATTATATTGTACACTAAGTGTCCCACACGCTACCTAGGCAGGACTGTTAGAATGGGCCAGAGGAACACAAAACCCCGTCAGGGAATTGTGGCGCACTATACGGTGCCACAGATAATTAAGAACATTTATGGGAAAACCGAAGCACAGGACTTAAAGGATGTCCTTCGTAAATTTAAGGTGAAAGGAGCAGCGGGCTTAGACCCGGATGTATGGAGTGAAATAAAAAGGGACAGACAAGGAGAGGTGTTAGAGAAGCAATGGATGCGTCAGGTTCAGTGCTTAATTAAGGTCTCAAATAGAGCGAAAGAAGAGGGGTGGAAATATAATCCAGATTGTGATGGTTGGGATATGAAAGATAGAAGAACAAAAAATGTCGAGGCTCCCAGCTCAGCCATCCCACCCCCATACACTGACGTAGAACGCAAACCACACAAGATATATCCGGTACTTGAGGGGAGAGGATGGGTTTGTCAGGATTGTGGAGCACAAAACCCAGAATGGGCAGTAGAATGTGTGCATTGTGGGGCACAAAAACCTCATCCAGAAACTGTAGCTCCCGTACGCACTGATACACGCATTGTTCAGGTAAACAATCCAGAATTTGGACAAGCAGCCCATCCAAATGCCCCACCTACTGTCACTCGTAGAATGCAAATAAGGACTTGGGCACCATGGTCGGCAGACACCCTTATGGCATTAATACAGAGCGCCCCAGACCCGGTAGCAAAGCCAGCTGCTTTTTGTAGATTTGTGACACAGTTAATGAATACACATGAAGCGACCTGGCAGGATGGGGAGGATCTATGCAGACACAAAATGACTCTGACCCTGTTTAACCAGTTTATGACATAAATAGGTCCACACAGACCTGCAGGACAAGTTGATGGGGATGGCAATTTAGAGACAGGACATGTCAGACATATAGACTCAAGGGCCCCTTTTATTGCTAGATTAGAAGCTTTTTGTCAGGCAAAACAACAGGAGAGGGGGTCCATATCACCCATGAAGCAAATGCCAGGACAGACTCTATCGGAATTTTACTTATCTATGGAAAGTATGATGGCAGATGAGGGATTGGACTTGGCCCTGCCAGTCACAATCCGAGCCTTCAATAGACAATTTATGGAGGGATTAATTCCACAGATAAGTGAAAGACTGAAAGCCTGCACACCAGAGTGGAGGGCAACTAGAGATAGAGGGACGTTGTTACAAAAAGCGCAAGGCATAGAGGCGGACTTAGCAGAAACCAAAGGGAGGAAATCTCATGCTATCAACGCACTCGGGGGTCCCCAAGAGCAAGGTAGAGGTTCCTTTCGCAAACCCCTTACCTGTCACTACTGTAACAAGATTGGTCACATCAGACGCAACTGTAGGAAAAGAATAAGGGATGAAGGAGAGGAAGGGGTTGATTCTCCAGTTAATCAGAGAAGGAACCAGTCCAGGGACAACAAAAATAGTCATATCAGGCAGCAGGGAGATGGTCCACGAGCATGACTCACCCCGGTTTTAGAAAAATCCAAAACAACAATGCTTAAGACAAATATAACGGTTGGTAATAAGAAAATCTCTTGTTTAGTCGATACAGGAGCTTCACGCTCGTTACTTTCTGACTCTGAACTACTCCCTGGCCAAAAATCACCTGACACTTTACTAATAACTGGATATGATGGCATTTTAGCCGACGCCCCGCTTACAAAACCTCTGAAAGTTAAAGTAGGAAACCACATGTTCCTTTCACGCTTTCTGGTATCCAGAGGAGCCCCCACTAATTTGTTAGGAGCTGACATTTTGCAGAAAATAGGAGCTAACATTACCTATCACCCAGATGGCACTGTCACCTTAGCTATAGGGGATAATCAAGAACACATGGAGATGTGTAACCTGATACAATACCTAGAGGAGGAATCGGAATTGTCCGGCCCACCTCCTTCAGACTTAGATCAGATTTTGTCGTCCCTTCCAGGAGAACTATGGGAGAAACATCCAGCTGATGTTGGACTTTTGCCCATACCTCCGGTTACCCTACAGCTGATTCCAGTAGCAGTGCTTCCCCAACAAAAGCAGTATCCACTTAGTGCACCTCAAGAGACGGCCATAGAAATGCAGGTCCAATCCTTCTTAAAAAGTGGAGTTCTAAAAGAGGTAAAATCACCGGCAAACACTCCCTTGTACCCGGTTAAAAAGAAATCAGTAGCCGGTAGTCCGGTTAAGTATAGAATGGTCCAAGACCTTAGAGCGGTCAACAAAATACTAGCCCCGATGACACCTTTAGTACCCAATCCACATACATTACTGTCACAAATACCATCAACCAGTATGTACTTTACGGTTATAGATTTAGCGAATGCTTTCTTTTCCGTCCCGCTTGCTGAAGAATGCCAACTTTGGTTCGCATTTTCAATCAAAAATCGGCAACTAACCTGGACACGCCTACCTCAGGGTATGGCGCATTCACCTACCTTGTATTCGCAAGCATTGCAAACGGTGTTGGGAGAATGGGTACCACCAGATTCCTGTGTATTGTTACAATATGTGGATGATTTATTGTTATGCTGCCCTGACAAGGAAACTTGTTTGGCCACCACCCTTAATTTGTTGCGATTTTTGGCAGAAAAAGGTTGCAAGGTTAATAAGAAAAAGTTACAAGTGTGTCAGGAAAAAGTTATCTTTTTGGGACATTGTATATCACAGGGTACGAGACATCTCACTGAGGAGAGGGTTCAAGTGATAAAGGGAATGTTACCCCCACGGAATTTCAAACAATTGCGTATGTTTTTAGGTATCGTGTCATATTGTAGACAGTGGATACCACATGCTAGCGCTTTGATGCAGCCATTATACGATTGTTTGAAAATTGTACCGTATATGCTTACAGAAGTAGCTTATGAATCGTTTATCACTTTGAAAAAGTTGTTGATTTCTGCCCCGGCTATTGGTATACCAGATTACACCAAGATATTTAACCTGTACATTGCTGAGATCACTGGACATGCCACAGGTGTTCTGACACAGGCACATGTAAAACAAAGACCAGTCGCTTACTTTTCAGCAGCATTAGATCCAGTATCTAGAGGTTCACCGTCTTGTGTACGGGCGGTAGCAGCAGTGTCAATTATCATAGATAAGTCATCAGAGATTGTTCTAGACAATCCAGTCGTAGTGCATACCACACATGACATACATGCAATCTTGTCTCAGGTACAGCCCAAACACATTTCAATGGCTAGGCAATTAAGGTTACAGTGTACTTTACTCTTACCTCCAAATGTTACTTTTCAGCGCTGTACAACCTTAAATTTGGCTACCTTTTTGCCTCTTCAGTCACCAGATTTGGCAAGGGGGAATAATAGTACTAATAGTACTAGTGAGAAAAGAAATAAGGACACTGACACTCTTTTGTTTAAACAAGTAGATGAACACGATTGTTTTCAGCTCATGGAACAGGAGACAATGGGATTTCCACATGTTACAGATACACCAATTTTAAATGCTGAGCACACTTTGTACATAGATGGCAGTAGGTTTGCTGATGACAAGGGTAAATATCACACAGGGTATGCTGTAGTGACTGATACGCAGGTAATTGAAGCACAGGCCTTACCAGCCCACATGTCAGCACAAGAAGCAGAATTAAAAGCTTTAGAACAAGCCCTAGAATACTTAAAAGAACGAGAAGGGAATATTTACACTGACTCCGCTTACGCTTATGGCGTAGCGCACGATTATGGCCACATATGGAGGGCTAGAGGTTATCTGACAGCAGCAGGTACACCTGTAAAACATGGAGAAGGGATTAAGAGAGTCCTGAACAATCTTCAAAAGGTTAAACGAGTGGCCATCATGAAGATAGCGGCACACACGAGCGCAAAAACAATTGAGGCAAAAGGAAATGCATTTGCAGATTTGACTGCAAAACAGGCAGCTCTAGGGGAAGGAAGCCCTGAGACCTTAGCAGCGGTAGAGGTGAGTATCCCAGAACCAACATGGCAGCAGCTGAGTAAATTACAGGAGCAAGCAGGGGAGAGCGAGAAAGATAAGTGGGTCAGAATGGGAGCAGCACCAGACCTTGACAATGTATGGAGGGAAGGGGGCAAAATATGCCTACCTGCCTCTCTGTACCCAGCAATGGCAGCGGCAGTTCACCTACCCACACATGTCAGTTCCAATTCCATGTATAGGATTGTGAACCAAGGATGGCTCGCCCCCGGATTCAGTAGCACTGCAAGAAACTACTGTGCAGCCTGCCAAATCTGTCTCCTGAACAACCCAGGACAGAGAGTAAAAACCCCACGTAAACACCAGGTTCGGGCCCAATACCCCTTCCAGAGACTGCAAATTGATTACATACAAATGCCTAAGAGCGGCCCCTTTGAGTTTGTCCTCGTGTGTATCGATTTATTCTCAGGTTGGCCCGAAAGTTATCCAGTAAAATCGGCTACAGCTAAAGCCACAGCTAAGAAACTGATCACTGAGTTAATACCTAGGTTTGGTCTTCCTGAAACCATAGAATCAGATAGGGGGACACACTTTACAGGAGAAATCATGCAGAATGTGATGACCATGTTAGGGGTTCAACAAAGTTTTCACACCCCTTACCACCCACAGAGTTCAGGATCAGTGGAGAGAGTAAATGGGACAATAAAGTTAAAAATACAAAAAGCCATGCAAGAGTTAAACAAGCCTTGGCCAGAATGCCTGCCTTTGGCTTTGTTCTCTATAAGGTACACTCCAACAGGAAAGACAGGATTATCCCCATATGAGATACTTTTTGGGAATGCACCTAGATTGGGATTATACTTTCCACAGAGTATGCAATTGCAATGTGATAGTTTGACTGCATATGTGACACAATTACAACAACGTCTAACTAAGATCCACAAAAGTGTGTATTCTTCTCTTCCAGACCCTAATTCAATAACAGGTACACATATGCTGCTACCAGGGGATTATGTATATGTAAAGAAACACACCAGAAAGACATTGGAACCCAGGTTTGAAGGTCCTTACCAAGTACTCTTGACCACAGCCACCTCAGTAAAGCTGGAAGGAAAACCTACCTGGATACACGCATCACACTGCAAGAAACAACCCGAGAAAACAACATGATGAAATATCTACTTACATATTTTCTGTTGAAAATTGTTGTTTTACAAATACATGCATGGACTCCTGGTATTAATGTACTTGAGGTAGAAGAAACAATGACTTTTGAATGGAGTATAGATGATCCTAAAGTAGCAAATGTATCAGGATATGAGATAAATAAGGATTACACTGTGGGTAATTATACTGTTGAAGGACATAGGCGACCGTTTCATGTAGATGTAGGTATAGCATGGATACAGGCAGACCCCCTCTCAGAAGTAACTGTAACTTTCCAGTGGAATGATAATATGGGTTTCCCCTTTAACAATAGTAAGAACCATAGGTGTCATAAAATATCCCTTTCACAGACATGGAAACAAGCCCGGGAACGGGTAGTGGGACAAATGTACCAAATATTAACAGTCATGGCAGAAGGAGGGAATATAACCGAAGGGATGTTTAATCTGACAGATATTACCGTTAATCAATCCAGTACTTTCCTCTGTACCTCTTGGTGGAGGGAAGAGAGAAATGATGGGTGGTATTGGAGTGCAGAGGCCTATGGGTTTCACATACAAATGGAAGAAGAAGTAACGCCAACAATTGAATCTTCCATATTAACACCCGTACCAAACACTTGCATAAATGTATCAACATCACAACAGAAAAAAAAAATAAAATTCAATATCACCTTTCCCTCTATACCGGAGTGTAGGTATAAACGAGAATGGTACGACACACTATTGGGACTGACAGGTACAGGGATGGGAATTTTAAACTCGGTCGAGATAGAAGAAATGAACAACAGATGGAAGCATGCAGGGGGACACATAGCTGACAGCTTGACTATCACAAGCAAATGGTTACCCACCACTTTTGAAACCCAATTGCAAGAAATACCCCTATTACAATTTTTGGGAGGGTTAATAAATCACACAATAGGAGCAGAGCTCCAGCTGTGGAATCAAAATCAACAGTTTGTAAATTTCACACAGTGCTCTTTTAACCTCTTATCCTATCATATACAAATAAATAGGGCCAGGACTGAACTACAGTTGGGAAATTATCATACCTGGATGAAATACTTTAAGGGTTTAACTGACGATGGTGTATGGTTCCAAGTAAAAGGGGATAAGATAGAATGTGAGGAGAAATGGTGTGTAGGAAGGTTCGAAGCATACCGGGTAGCAGATGTAATGGAAATGTGTAAAATAGTGGTCATGCCACTAGTAATTAAAGACGAGTTTTGGTATCCAGAAATATATGGGAAATATGTAGATAAAAGAAACAGAACCCATGATTTAACTCTATGTGAAGGAACTAATAAGGGAATGGTATGTGGCAGAAGTTCCCCAGTATACGAACCTTGCTTGTTAAAATACCAAACTAGCATATGCAAAATGCAAAGAACACCGATAAATGTGAACAATAGATTCATAGAAATAGGACCCCAGCATATTTGTATCATTACTAATGATAACCGCACCATGTCAGCATTAAATAAATCGGCGCCGTTTGCGGGATGTATAAAAAAGATTAAAATATTACAATGGGGTAACGACACCTATCTTTTTGAACCAGACGCCGATAAGATATTCTCTTCAGTCTATGAGGTACATAATCTCACTGACACTACACCCTTTATAATTTCTTTAGACCCACTAAAACAGGTTTTGGAACAATCAGAGTTGTTAAGACAACACATAGAAACACTAGAACATACCCTACAGAATAACCTTGTATCCGCAATTATTGACAAAGGTAGACTAGTGCATCTTTCCTCACAGATACAACAGGATACTGCACCACATTGGTGGGATATATTTAGTGGAATGTCTTCTACAGCGACCAATACCTTTCACTGGTTGTTAAGTCCAATGGTAATTATTATTCTAATATTAATATCACTTACAATCACGAATATATGTGTATACAGGAAAATAAATAGGAAAATTAGGAGAATAGACAGGGCATACCGATAAATGTGTATTGACATCACCCTACTCCTATAAAACTCCTCTTCTTGAATTTTAAGATGTTGGTAATACCTAGGGGGATGGGTTCTACCCCTCTGACAACTCGCGGTCAGGGAAAGGACTCTGGGGAAAAACTGACTAGAACTTATTCATGAGGACCCAGGGGGAAGGAGAGGATGATGTCAAAGGGGGAAATTGATAAGGTCAGGGATTTAATTTAGAGTTCTCACTTAATATGATGCCTACATGTAAATCTGTTTTCTGTCCTTTTAGGCTGTTGAACTCAATTGAAGCTGCTTTTGTTTTCTTGTAACTATATTGCCATGGTGTTGAAGCTTGTGTTCGTAGCCCAGGTGACTCCTGTTGTTGTTTACCCTTGCCCTGTGTGGGGGGGCTGTGCTGATGCTATTGTTTGTATAATTGCCTATAAAAAGGCCTTTGAAAGAAGTAAAGAGCGGCAATCCTTTATGCTGAGAACTGTGATACAGACATACCTGACTCCGTGTCATCTTTCTTATAAGAAGCAATAATTTGGCAAAGCAATATAAACTTAAGCAACTTATTTAAAAGTTGAATCTAACACTATGCTGTTCAACGTTCCAAAGGAACGGGCGTTCGTATTGTAGCCGGCCGGCTTACTATCCATGCTTGAAATACGTTACTTCTATGTAGGTGATGCTGATACTGTTCTTGTTTTATAAATAAATTACTAGTCTGGTTTTACCTATGGTAAGCCTTTTTCCTTGGGTTATCATGATCATGAGAATCGAGGACCCTGGATCCTTTTGAGCTTCTGTGATAGCATATATCCATCCGCCTATGAGTGGTGCTTGGAGGCTGTTCTGGTCGGAGTTGCTGCTTGCCATTTCAGGAGTCAAAGGCCTTGGCTGAGTATTAGCCACAAGCGACCCAGCTTGTGATAGCTGGTAAGCGTGCACTTTATGTGGTGGCGTATACACTTTGCATGTTGGTGTGAACTTGTCATCTGCATGAGGAGGACTCCAAACACTTGGTGTTTGTCTATTGCTTATTAGCAACACTTCAAAGGACATATATGTTTATGTTGCTGACTTATTTCTTGGGACTCAACAACCCATAGTGTTGACTCACATATTGTCACATTTTTCATTATTGTCACAATTTGTCACGTATTAGTTTTGTTGTTAAAGCGCAGCTCTCATATTTTATTGTTTTATTGTTTATTTTTGTATCTCACCATAGAGCTGCTGCAATTTTTAGGGTTTTTAGGACACAGCGCAGTTCACTTTTTCTACACCTGTTTTTTACTATTGTCACCAATTTTTTTCTTTTGTTTATCTTGACAGTTTTATTTTGTACTACTTTGTGCTACCCAACAATGTCTTATCTTGTTACTCAAAAAAATCAAATTTCTTCATCAATTTAGGTCAATATGTATTTGACTACATATTTTTGGTAAAAAAACATCCCAATAAGCGTATATTAAATGGTTTGCGCAAAAGGTATAGCGTCTACAGACTATGGGATATATTAATGGAATTTTTATTTATTTTTTTTTTACTAGCAATGGTGGCGATCAGCGACTTATAGCGGGACTGCGATATCGTGGCAGACAAATCGAACACTAACTGACACTTTTGCCACTTTTTAGGGACCAGTGACACTAATACAGTGATCAGTGCTAAAAATATACACTGTCACTGTACTAAAGACACTGGCAGGGAAGGGGCTAACATCAGGGGTTATCAAAGGGTTAACTGTGTGCCTAGCCAATGCTTGTGTACAGTGTGAGAGGTGCTTTTACTAGGGGAAGGCATTGCTCCATGTCCCTGCTTTGCAGGAACACAGGATCAATGCCTTCCCTACTGACAGAACGGCAATCTGCCATTCTGGCTCTCTGCCTAATGATCGGAGGGTGTCAGCAGACATAGAGTCCGCGGTACCCGCAGATCAGCTCCCGCTGTGTATAATCACACAGGTGCATGATCCTACGCAGCAGAGCCGCCGTAAATGTAAGTTATACGATCAGCAATCGGTTAACAGGAGTAGGCTATTGAAATACAATGTTGAGATATTTGCAATACACAGGCTGATTGGAGCACTTTTACCTATTTATTCATTCATTATTATTATTATACAGGATTTATATAGCGCCAACAGTTTGCGCAGCGCTTTACAACAAGGGGCAGACAGTACACTTACAATACAAATCAATACAGGAGGGATCAGAGGGCCCTGCTCGTTAGAGCTTACAATCTAGAAATTGAAGTTTATTGCACATTAATGTATAGTATTAATAGATTTTGTATATTTTGTATGTTAAACACAATATCACTTTATTAATATTTTAGTAGAAATTACTTACATTTTTATTTTGATAAGCGCAGCGTCTGTACTATTTAGTTTAACTATTTTGCATGGTTATGAGACATGCGTAACGTTAGCAGCTGATTTGCAAAGATACACTATTTTGGAGACCAGATTTGGTCAATTACGTGGAGTCCTCACAGGACTACAAATTAGCATTCTGAGAAATACATTCTGTATATGAATTTACACAGATTTATTGTTTATTGATCTGTGACCGGAAGTGATGCAAAAGCGTGTGCTGACACCACCCTACGCGTTTCGTCACTCTGACGTCATCTGGACATCATTTTTACCTTGCTGAATGTGAGTACCTTTTCGTGATTTTAAACAATAAATCTGTTGAAGCAATATCACACTATTGACACCTCTTTTCTCTCCTATACCTTTCATGAAATTTGGGACAAGAGGGACAACTATTAAAACACCAGGAACATCCAACTCTCAGATTGCTGCACAGTGGCAAATACTGTGAAAGTTCCATACCTCAAGGGGGGGGAATCTCCGGTGAGTGCGGTCATTATAAGAGCACAGAAAGAGCACACATGCTGTGATCACTCTGAAAAAACGGATTAAATTGTTTTCCACCAACACAGAAGCACTTTATTATTTTTTGGATACCAAATGAACTCTATATCGGCAATAATAATATTTTACATTCAGATTAGGCATTTTTTTTCACAAGTTTTGCACTAAAGCACTTTAAATCACCAATGAAATTATGTATAGTTTTATAGTAACTCTTAGTGGGGATTTATTGATTTAAGATATTAACACAGGAATTATTTTGTTCACCACAGTTTGATAACTTATTGTATGTGGATTCCTTTGAATAATTGCACCAATATTTATTTATTTTTGGATAAAGTTTTACACGGTATTGAACGGCGCCATAACTACTTTATTTTCTTTTTAATCTCATACTCCACCTGGTGGTAGTAATTGGTAGAGGCTGCAGTTCTTTTTCACATTTTTTATAATATTTTTTGTTTACTTATTTTTATACTTTAGCTTATTTTTCTTTAATTATTTAACTCACTTCCTTTGCGCTGAATCATTTTATACCTTATAAAGGCTAAAGGTAAAACTTTTTTTTTAGTTTTGGATACGCTGGTGAGGGATTAGAATACCTGTCACTTTTTATTAATCATATGTTTGCATAGTACAGTGTTTTTCTATATGAACACAAAATATATACTCCAAACAAAATATGATATGTTTTTATTGCTGTCTGTGCCCTGGTTAGGGAGATTCCTCTATTTGTCCTGTTTACCACTATCATTGAAAGTGAAAGTAAATGAAAATCCAAAATTGTGGGTTGCTCCCAGAAAGGTAAAAGAGGGGAAAACTTCCAACTGGGACCCTAGGTCTTGTGACCAGGGGGGTCTCCAATGGATTCCCCCAATTTGCAGGGATTTCCTCTCACCTCCTGTTTTGGCTATGGGACAGGAAGTGAAGGGATATGTCCCCAATGGGACACAGATGGCAAAAATAGTAAGGGGAGGGTTTTAACCCTCCCTTACTGTATCCAAAAAAAATGTTGCCTATAGTTCTACTTTATAGTGGTTGTAAAGGCTGAATTTTTTCTTTTTACCTCAATGCATTCTCTGCATTAAGGTAGAAAAGCCTTTTAAATTCAGCTCCACCCCCCCCCCCGTTCCCCCTTATACTTACCTGAGCCCAATCTGGATCCACTAGGGCAGCCAGCAGCTCTCTCCTCATTGGTGCAGACACAGCAGCAGGTGCTATTGGCTTCCGCTGCTGTCAGTCACAGTTAGTGTGGGGGGGGGGGGTTGAGTCTCGCTCTGTGTCAATGAATACACAGAGCTGGCTCAATTCACACAAGAGCAGTAGGAAACTGGCTGTGTAGCTGAAAGGCTTCACAACCAGTTTCCCTTAGCCAAGATGGTGGCGCCAGCACCCGAGAGCCGATTCAAGAATTAGTTTGAGTGAGGACACGGCTGGATTCCTGGACAGGTAAGTGCCTCAATAGTATAGTAAAAGTCAGTAGCTACAGTATTTGAAGCTGCTGGCTTCAAAACTTCTCTTTAACTCATTAAGGCAAATAAAGCCTTCAGCCTTTACAACCATTTTGAAGCGGTGTTCCAGCCTGGGTGAAAAAAAAAAATTAAAAGTCAGCAGCTACAAATACTGTAGCTGCTGACTTTTAATATAAGAACACTTACCTGTCCTGGGAGCCCACAATGTCAGCACCTGAAGCTGACCCATCCATCGGCTCCGGGTGCAGGCACCGGCATTATTACTAAGGCAAACAGGAAGTTAAGCCTTGCAGCTTTTACAGCCTGTTTCCTACTGCACATGCGCAAGTCACGTGGGGCTTTCTGAATGGGCCCGTCATCTTCTGGGACATACAGAAGGCAACGATGGGAAGGAGAAGGGGCTGGATCAAACGGCGGATGTGACGTACCTCGCTGCGGCGCCGTGGGATGGCAAAAATGAGGGGGGGTGCATATATTTTCAAAAGAGTTACATTTTTGCCTGGAACTCCGCTTTAAGTGTGGTAATTTCAGACAGGGATCTATGTACATACGCACTGGGTGTGTATATAGATCTAGATGGCTCATAATTCCTGGATAGTCAGTATCTATTGATGTTCTTTTGTATAAACAATCTAATCCCTTTGTCTTACAGCCGTGTTATCTCTATCTCTGTCAGTTAATCACCATTAAATGGATCATAGACATTAGACTGCGGTCTGATCACAGACGCAATCTGATTGCCCCCAGGCATCTGTACCGACCAATGGTCCTTTTGCACAAATAATCACAGAGGGTGACTGAGTTCAGGACTATAGACAGCATCAGACAATGCTCCCTGTAGACCCCTCCAGTGAATCAAAGGTTGGTTAAATTACCTGAAAATTGCCTTGTGCGTAGCATTTATTAGGACCTCTGCCAGGTTTAAAATGCTGTGTTTCTAATACAAAGATTTTCTGCAATTATCTGTCAAGTCGCCATTCTTGTAAGTTCTAAATGTTCCTGATTTCCATTCTTTGAAGATTTCTTCACAAAAATGTAGAAAGCCCATTGTCTGCTTGTAAAATTCATTTTGTATCAACTACTAATGCCCTTCTTTATTTTTAAATGGGTAATTCATTAAAAAAAAAATTTCACTCACTGTATATGTGGACTCTGATTATCGAAATCAATGTTTCGCAACCTTTTTTTGACTCAAGGCACCCTTTAAAATTTTGCACCTCAAGGCACCGAGATTCCCCAAAATAACATGTCACGTGGACAATTCAAGAACAGATAAAAGGGTAAGTACAGCACTGCGCTAGATCAAAAAAAGAAGAATACTGAGGTAGCAGCTAACACACCCATAGACTCAGGGTAAAAATAATAACAAAAAATAAAAGTGTAGCGCTATAAACTCAATAAATGTGTACATCAAAAGCCCATAAATGCATATGTACAGTGAATACATTATGTCAAAACCATATATGACTATAAAAGTGAATGACAATATGTAGTTAATCGGCAAAACTACTAAGTGAAACAATAGTGCACCTTATAAGCAAATATAACAGTGACTAGTATGAAGGAAACAGTAACAGTTCCATACATTCAGCACCTCAAATAATATGTGAAAAACCTTAGCACATAATAGTCCATTTCAAATTTGTGAAACATTTGTGAAAAGCACCAAAAGTCTATGGGGGTAGTGCACTTATGCACTACCCCCATAGACTTTTGGTGCTTTTCACAAATGTTTCACAAATTTGAAATGGACTATTATGTGCTAAGGTTTTTCACATATGATTTGAGGTGCTGAATGTATGGAACTGTTACTGTTTCCTTCATACTAGTCACTGTTATATTTGCTTATAAGGTGCACTATTGTTTCACTTAGTAGTTTTGCCGATTAACTACATATTGTCATTCACGTGGACAATTCCCATTACTCAAGAACTGCCAATGATAGTTTGTATGGCCCAGTGTTTTTTTCCTCTGACTTCCAAAGCAGGTGGTGTCAGCCCTGCCTACTTCTTTTCTGATAGATTACAAAGAACACAGGCCTCTTATCTCCACTCTCAGGCACAAACAGTGAGCATGAGAAGTTATCAGCATTCAAGATTTTTGGTAACATCCATGAGTATTCTTCAAGGTATATTTAGCAGGCCTAAAGAGAACAAAAAGGAGAAAAACATTCTTAGGGTATTGCATGAGATGCATTTGTTTGCACATATATATGATGGGGGTGGGATGTTGTTAAGTCCTACAGTATGCCAATACCAGGTTTATAATATTTGGCATTTGCCTAAAGCTACCCATAGACTTAAAATGACACCTACCCCATCCAGCCAACTTAAGCCTACAGTTGGCCCACTCAACATAACTTTGCTTGGGTAGATCCCGATCACTATTGTTCTTCCCCAAACACCCTACCTAAGCCTTACTCTGCCCAGTGCCCTGCCCCTTAGTCTTCATAGCGTTTACATGGTAAGCCAGGGCTGCTGTTTTAGTGCCGCTACCTGCTGTTCAGGGGGGAAAAGGGCAGGGGGAAGTGGGGAATCTGTTCCCGTGCCAGTGCTAACATGGTATGTTAGGCTGGTGGCCATGAGTAGAACTACTTCAGCGTTCAGATGTCTATCAGAGTTGGAACCCTCAGGCAGTGACAAATGTTGGACATTATATAGCTATTTGGTCCCCTCTGAGATCACAGCACCTGACAGAGGGAAGTCTTCCAGAACCAATTTCATTTAGAACTCTGAGATATCTTGCGAGCGTATGATGAGAGATGTATTTCAAACTGATAATGGAAGATGTGAAAAGGTGTGTAAAATAATATACTTTAGGAACATCCAACAGTCACCATGACCACCGATCAGTGATGTACTATGGCACACTCTGCATTATACACTTTATTGAGCTCATAGAAATCTGTCAGTAATACGTTTAGGCTATTTGACGGCATTTGTCCTTCAGGCTAAAGGCTTCTAGTCCTCCCCTGCCGCACTTTAGACTGACGGCAGTTGGATTTTGCATGTCCACCTGCTTTCTGAGGTTATCTGACAGCCTTAAGCTGCCTATACACTATACGATTTCTCTCGTCCAGCCTGGATCTTTCGCTTTTCAGATATATTCCAGGTGGAAGGATGTCAACAGGGCAACCCACTGATTGAATTTTGGCCAGTTCATCAGTGTGGTCAGCTTTAGGTCCTTGGAGGTAACCAGAGGTGTGCTGGGGTGGTGAATACTCATTTCTAGCACTGAAGATTGTTGTGTCTGCAACCTTAGTTTGTTGTGTTAAAGCAGTGTAGTGTGTGTTTTAATAGCTATTGATTAATAAACAAATTAGTAATACTTTTAAGTTATCAATTATGTTAGTGTATAAATAACCACTTTTATTTATATACAACATGTCTAATGTGTAATGAGAAATCTGGTCACATCTGGTCACATTATTCTGAGGGAAGTTGGGAACGTCTAAACTTTCTATTCTATAGTGTGGCTCAAACCAGTTTTAACTAGTTTATTTTGCTGCTATATACAGCATATGACTGGACGACGATGGGCTAGTTAAGTTGGATTCAGAAGAGAAGTATGAATCAAGGGCAATCACCTCCAAGAACATCAAATGGAGAAGTTGTGAACTCCCCTAGACTGAACATGCTATATTTATCTATTTTTATCATCTGTAATACCTCCTTAAACCAAGCTAAGTAAATTCCTTTTTTTATTATACTCTGAGGTTGACTGAAATTATTGCACAAAACCCATATCTGAAAGGTTAAAGTGGATGTAAACCCACTCTCATTCTTTCTAAACTACTGCCATAGTGGTTATCTATAAGGATATACATGCCTCCTGCATGTATCTTTACCTGTCAAATGTCTCCCCTCTGTCTGTTATGAGAACCAAAAAACTGCAGATTCTGTGGGTGGGTCTGTTGTCTGGAGCTCGGTGAGTGGAGTCGTGATGTCAGTAGACTCCCCGCCCACCTCTACACTCCCCTTGTCAACATGCATTTTTCTCCTGTGTATTTCTTACACTGAACTTTTGCTATGATCACTAAAATCCAGTCAAAACCCAGAAAAGTCACCACATGACTTTAGCATGCCCAATCATGCTGAGGTGTGGAGCAGCCAATCCTGGGAGAGCTGGAGAAGAAAGGAGGAGGGGATCTGAAGTACACAGAATGTCTCTCTCAGGCTCCTGCATGAGATATGTAAATCACCTGTCACTCTTAGCAAGGGGGAGGAACTGACTCCTATTTCTCTGTCTCAGTTTTTATCTCACTAAAAAGATAGGAGGACTGCTCAGAGCCGGATTAACTTTTTGTGGCAAGACTGGGCACAGATGACATGAAATCATATACTGTACAAGGTACAAGCCTTAATTTAAAAAAAATGTGTTTACATCCACTTTAAATATAGGAACTTTTAAGTAATAAAGCCTAACCCTTTATTACAAGCAGGTTACAGGTTTACTTTAAAATGTATCTATCTCTTGTTGCCTCAATAAAAAAATATAGAAAACTAAAATGTATCACGGATACACAAATACTTACATTTAATTAACTAATGTCAGATACAGATAAGAAATAATATAAAATATAACAAGAAATACTTAACTAAAGATGCTGTTTCTGCCATGGGTACCCCCATTTTATGGCATGGCACAGAGGATCAGAAACAGATGCATGCCTGATGGCAGCTCTGAGGTGGGACAGTTACTCCAAGCTTTTGCCATAGTATATATAGGACTGGAATGTAAGGAAATGGTCAGCTCCCACTGCAAGCAACACTATGACCTTTTAAGAACTTGAGTTTGAGTCAGCCATGGTAACCAGGATAACCATGATATTAGAGGCTTTCTTATATATTTTTGAGGCAACCAGACAACTTTAATAAGGGAATATGAAATATGCAATATGCAATTTCCCCATTAGTAGCTAAACCCCCCCAAAAAACGTTAATAAAGCAAGGCCTACGTTTTGTCAGCTTTTTGTTTTTCTTTGTCTATGGGGAGATTTCCCTTTATTTCCTATCTCAAAGATACAATGTGAAATAAAAGAAAATATCTCCAGTGATGGATATGTGATGGAAAAGTGATGGAAAATGCCCACTCAGACAACTGTAAAATCTTGGATCTTCCCTCCCCTTGAAACTTTCCATCCTTCTGACAATGATCACCAGAACAAATTGAAAAGCTGAATCTCCCCAGTGGGACCCACACAGCAATAAAATCACCTTTTTAACAAAAAAAAAACAAATGCTTCTGCTTTAGAGATAATTTACTTTTCAGCATCTATCAAAAAACACTTATGCCCCGTACACACGGTCGGACATTGATCGGACATTCCGACAACAAAATCCTAGGATTTTTTCCGACGGATGTTGGCTCAAACATGTCTTGCATACACATGGTCACACAAAGTTGTCGGAAAATCCGATTGTTCTGAACGCGGTGATGTAAAACACGTATGTCGGGACTCTAAACAGGGCAGTAGCCAATAGCTTTCATCTCTTTATTTATTCTGAGCATGCGTGGCACTTTGTGCGTTGGATTTGTGTACACACGATCGGAAATTCCGACAACGGATTTTGTTGTCGGAAAATTTTATAGCAAGCTCTCAAACTTTGTGTGTCGGAAAATCCGATGGAAAATGTGTGATGGAGCCTACACACGCTCGGAATTTCCGACAACAAGGTCCTATCACACATTTTCCGTCGGAAAATCCGACCGTGTGTACAGGGCATAAGACTGATCTTTAATGGTGTTATTTTAGGAAGAAATATTTCTAGTACAGTTTAACCTCCCTGGCGGTATTCCCGAGTGTGGCTTGGGGGGGGATTTTCATTACCAAAAGTGGCAACCCCGAGCCACACTCGGGCTTGCATCGCAGGATCCAGGCAACGTTACTTACCTTGTCCCCAGGATCCTGCGATGTCTCCCCGCTGTGTCCGTGGGCTGTGTACTCCGTTCGATCTATCAATGTGCCGGGCTCCGTTCCCTGCGAGCGTCGGGGACGGGGGATGGGGACGGAGCCTGGCGCCAAATTCAAAAAGTGAAAAACACATAATACATACTTTACACTGTAATCTTACAGATTATATTACTGTATCAAATTATTTCACATCCCTTTTGTCCCTAATGCTTTGTCCAGTGCCCTGCATGCAGTTTTATATTTTAAATACTATTCTTTCTGCCTGGAAACTGGAGATTGTCCATAGCAACCAGAAAGTGTCCCTTTACATCAAAAGCGGTTTTAGACCAGTTAGGAAACAGCGATAATAAATTAGAATCTCTTGCAGAATTGAGCGATAGTGATTTATGGGGAAATTCGTCATCAAACACTGAATTTAATGACAGCTACAATTCTGCAACTGAGCAAATTTCTGTGTTTTTGATTTGATTACATTATTGAATAATTTTTATTATTATTATATTATTATTTGTTATATTTATTTATAGTTATTTATTATATTATAATTTATGATTTTGTGTTTTAAACTTTATCAGACCCAGACTGTCTACTAGACTCTTGTTTGGACAGATTTAAGTGAGTTATTCCTAAGAATTACAGGCCTACAATATAAAACGCCAAATTTCCATGCAAAACATTGTACCGCTATTAGCATAAAAAACCTGACATAATCATACCGTCAGGGAGGTTAATAATGTGACAAACGGCTTTTGGTGACTGAGAGGGATATTTCAGTATGTTTTCTCTTCATAATACTGGTAAACTCGCATTCTGATGTATAATACTACGTAGTTGATGGATTGTTGAGATGTATTCTTATGTTTTTCATTGTACATAACCTGTATGCCTCGTCTGTTTCTTTCAATAAAACAAATAAAACAAAAAGAGTGGACAATGGTATAACATATAGCACTTTTAA
Source organism: Aquarana catesbeiana (assembly GCF_042186555.1). Lineage (NCBI taxonomy): Eukaryota > Metazoa > Chordata > Amphibia > Anura > Ranidae > Aquarana > Aquarana catesbeiana. Next base: position 69,292,811 of record NC_133325.1, on the reverse strand, counting down.
TTTTCTTGTCTGCATTAGAAAAATGTTAGCTGTAATCTGATTGGCCCTGTGTTCCTTCCTCCAGAATTATACATGCCGTACCTACTGCTTGTGCTTCAGTTTAGCCTCATGTATAAATCACTTTAACTTACTGCACAGATTAAATAGCGCATTACATTTTATTTAGAGACCCTGGTTTTATATATATATGGAGGCATCCAATTTATATCACTTCTGGGAAGTGCATCATTAATCTCCAAGCTCTAATGACAAGATCCTCACTTCTGTAGTCCATTAAAGTGGAAAGACTTTTCTGTGACAGCAAAGGTGAATCCTAATGATAAACAAGCTAGCAGTTGTCTGTTCTGTGCACTCATCTGAATAACTTTGCCAGACTTATTTATTTACGTGTGCCTGTGCCAGGGAGAAAAGAGAAAACAAAAAGCTGTGACTTCCCATAAGGTACTGGCACTTGCCATTACCACAATATAGCTGCCCTCTGGTGTACTTAATGAGCCTGAAATTCACCCCCCATCCCCATCTCTGGCACCTCCCCTATGGAACTGTTCTGACCTCTGGATATGAAGCATTGTATTGTGGGTCAAATCTTCCATTTTGCTTCTGAGGGTATTTAGGGTGCAGTTTTGGTTTGTATTGGCACATTATATACAGTCTATGGCCAAATTTGTTTGTGAACACCCCTCAAAATACAGATGTACAAACCCAGGTCCAAAAAAACATGGTTTCACAAGTTTGGTGTGGAGGAACTGGGGTGCACTGCACAACACCCTGATCTCAACCCTATTGAACACCTTGCTGATTGCAAGCTAGGTTTTTTTCCTCCAACACCAATACTTGACTTCACAAATGCTCTTTTGGCTGAATCAGCACAAATCCCCAATTTAGGCATGCTTCAAAATTTTGTTAAAATTCCATAATGATGCCCATGGGTTTAGAATAAGATGTCCTTCTGTGTCAAGTCCAGTGCCAAAAGCACTGATGAGTTTCACAGTGCTATAACCCATTGCAACCATTTCACAACAGTAGGCCACATCTACACAAGGCCTAACCCATACTTTCCTCTTCTCACCCCGTAACTGGATAGATGTCATAGACACCCATAGAACACCAAGGCTGGGATAAGCTCAGAGACAGCATGTCTATTCTGCTTCAGTACACATAGATACAAAAGTTAAGGTGAAATTGACTCCATATTCTGCTAAATGTTGGGTTCTAGCTATCTGGAACCAGCCAGCAGCATATTTTGGTAGCTCTGTGCTGTCCTGGTAAGTTCACTATGCAGAAACTTGGCCCTACATCTGCGCCATTAACAAATCTCAAACATGTGGACCGTCTGGACCCTATACCCATATGGTATAGCCCACAAAAACGATGTTAATTTGGGAGTCCCTATACAGTGTATGCCGGTGAAGGGCTTAAATCATGTCTCTCTGTAGATATTCTGCAGGTGTATGGTCAACTTTAAATGTTGGTACTAGAATTTTCTGTATATTTTTAGTTTTTATGTATTTATTTTTGTTTGAAAATCTGTTGTACTTCCTGGTGACAGGCCACATATAAAATGTATTATTCTTGTTTTGATGCTCTAACCCAGCATTTTAGGGTTTCAGCGGTTGCTAGAGGTTCCTTGAGAAGTAAACAATTTCTACCCTTCAGATAGATAACTATAAGCAATTATCTTTTTAGCTACCTGTAAAGGAGGATTCGTCCAACTGACCACAAATGTTAGGAACATTCTTCTCATTGACCCTCACACTAATGTACCGTAAGCTGTAGACAACTAGTAGTTTGTTAGCAATGGTTCCCCAAGGCCAGAAAGTTATTTTAAGGGTTCCTCCATGTTAAAATGGTTGAGACAGGCTGCTCTAACCACTGGCATGCATTCTGTACTTCTCTAGAAACAGCAAACTGTAGAAGTCCAACAAAAAGACTGTGAAATTGCAATTAATTCATTCATATAGAATCATTTTATAAGATATAAGGAATTAAAAAGCAGGAAAAGTGCTCCATCACTGAAGCATCCAAAAGAGGAGATTCAGGATTGGCAATATAAGGACGTGTCATACAACAATCTTGCCTTTAAATAGAACTTGCCAGATGCAAACCAGTCAGAGTTTACATTGTCTTTTTTCATGCACTTTGCCCAAGACAGCAGAAGAAATAACACAACACTCTCAGAGTTTGTCAAATGTAAAACTGGTTATTTTGCAAGAAAACTAAGCCTATGTGACTAGACATTCATAGAGCTTCAGATAGGACTAATCACTGCTATGCAAATGTTGACACTTACTAGCTGATAAGAGTTTACCATCCCCCTCCAGCACTGTCCATTTTCCATTACTGTGATAAGTGGGGATCCAGTAGCAGGGCTGGGTAAATACTTCTTTCTCACCTAGGTCAGCTACATTGCACCATCCATTCTCCCCTCCCCAACAACTGCTGTAACAGGATGTGTAATTGGCCAAATGATCAGACAGGGAGTAGCTGTAACTTGCAGTTCACTAAACTTAATACTTGCAATTATCCCTATAAACAGCACCTCTCTCTGTGGACTCCAGGGTAGCTCTGGTAACTAGGGTTGCCACCTCATCCCTTTACAACCGAACACATCTTAATTACACTGATTAAGGTGGTAATTAAACTCACTTGGTGCCTTATCCGCATTAGCCTCAGAACCAGTGTAATTCATATGTGTTCGGGTTTAAAGGGATGAGGTGGCAACCCTACTGGTAACACAGGTGAACAGCTGGAAGCATCCAAGACCCAAACATCACCCCAGCAGACCTGAAATACTCTGGTATCAATCAGGAAGCTGCTACCCACAGTAGCTGGGTCTTCTGGAGAAGCTGAGTGCTATTAGGCTCTGGCCTGCCTAGTTCTGTTAAAAGGGGCCCTCTCACCTGGGTGCAGATCACATGCCTATCTACTTCTGCCCGATCAGGTGTGGCCTCTCTGAGCTGCTGAGAGATGGAAAGAGAGAAATATACAGTATCTCACAAAAGCGAGTACACCCCTCACATTTTTGTAAATATTTTATTATATCTTTTCATGTGACAACACTGAAGAAATTACACTACAATGTAAAGTAGTGAGTGTACAGCTTCTATAACAATGTAAATTTGCTGTCCCCTCAAAATAGCCCAACACACAGCCATTAATGTCTAAACCACTGGCAGCAAAAGTGAGTACACCCCTAAGTGAAAATGCCCAATTTGGGCCCAATTAGCCATTTTCCCTCCCTGGTGCCATGTGACTTGTTAGTGTTACAAGGTCTCAGGTGTGAATGGGGAGCATTTGTGTTAAATTTGGTGTTATCGCTCTCACTCTCTCGTACTGGTCACTGGAAGTTCAACATGTCACCTCATGGCAAATAATTATCTGAGGATCTGAAAAAAGGAATTGTTGCTCTACATAAAGATGGCCTAGGCTATAAGAAGATTGCCAAGACCCTGAAACTGAGCTGCAGCACGGTGGCCAAGACCATACATTGGTTTAACAGGAGAGTTTCCACTCAGAACAGGTCAACCAAAGAAGTTGAGTGCACATGCTCAGAGTCATATCCAGAGGTTGTCTTTAGGAAATAGACGTATAAGTGCTGCCAGCATTGCTGCAGAGCTTGAAGGGGTCAGGGGTCAGCCTGTCAGTGCTCAGACCATACGTGCAAGCTGCATCAAATTGGTCTGCATGGCTGTCGCCCCAGAAGAAAGCCTCTTCTAAAGATGATGCACAAGAAAGCCTTATAACAAGGACTTGTTGGATGGACTTTTTTATCATGCATACCAAGTGACAGTGCCACCATCCCCTATATTTCTTCTAAAGATGATGCACAAGAAAGCCGCAAACAGTTTGCTGAGGACAAGCAGACTAAAGACACGGATTACTGGAAGCATGTCCTGTGGTCTGATGAGACCAAGATAAACTTATTTGGTTCAGATGGTGTCAAGCGTGTGTGGAGACAACCAGATGAGGAGTACAAAGAAAAGTGTGTCTTGTCTACAGTCAAGCATGGCGGTGGGAGTGTCATGGTCTGATGCTGCATTAATGCTGTTGGCACTGGGGAGCTACAGTTCATTGAGGGAACCATGGATGCCAACATGTACTGTGAGATACTGAAGCAGAGTATGATCCCCTTCCTTCGGAGACTGGGCCGCAGGGCAGTGTTCCAACATGATAATGACCCCAAATACACCTCCAAGACGACCACTGCCTTGCTAAAGAAGCTGAGGGTAAAGGTGATGGGCTGGCCAAGCATGTCTCCAGACCTAAACCCTATTGAGCCTCTGTGGGGCATCCTCAAATGGATGGTGGAGGAGCACAAGGTCTCTAACATCCACCAGCTCCGTGATGTCATCATGGAGGAGTGGAAGAGGACTTTAGTGGCAACCTGTGAAGCTCTGGTGAACTCCATGCCCAGTGCTGGAAAATAATGGTGGCCACACAAAATATTGACACTTTGGGCCCAATTTGGACATTTTCACGTAGGGGTGTACTCACTTTTGTTGCCAGTGGTTTAAACATGTGTTTTGAGTTATTTTGAGGGGACAGCAAATTTACACTGTTATACAAGCTGTACACTCACTATTTAACATTGTAGCAAAGTGTCATTTCTTCAATGTTGTCACATGAAAAGATATAATAAAATATTTACAAAAATGTGAGGAGTGTACTCACTTTTGTGAGATATTGTAACTTCCCTGAGTGTGTCCAGGAACCAGAGAGTTGTGGAATAGGCAATAAAGGGGTCACTTAAAAAAGGATTGATCTGGAAAGCCAAGCAGCGAAAGCTAGAGCTATCCACAATAGAAAGAATCAAAGCAATCACAAAGGAAACTGAAGACATATCGTGGAGTGACACCTTTAAAGTGACACAGAGTGGCAAGCCACGCAGCTGGTGCACAGAGTCAAGTTTGTGATGAAGGTCTTGTCGCTAGTCATGTGGCTGAGTCATAAGCCACATGACTAGAGACGAGACCTTCTTCACAAACATTGGTTACAGTGTAAAAGACAAAGTTTTAGGAAACGTGAAAAGCATTACATCTGAAGGTAAAGGCCAAGGCTTCCTGAACTGCATTACACCACAAGGTAAGCACAGTATCCTGTGAATGCACAATTCACAATAACAAGCAATTCCTCGCAAAAGTAAAACTGGATGATCACCTATACAGGCTCATCACCAGAGACCAGCAAGCCAATAGAGTATCTAATGACCTATACAGTAAATGTATTTATTTATGGCACAGGCAGCTGGGGCACAGAAGTCCTGAAGCTATACTGGACATTATAAAGAGAGGTTTATCAGAAGTTTTGACAATAACACCTTGAAAAGTGCTCATGAAATGCAAGTTCTGTATTTAAGCAAAAGCCACACGTGCTCCTCTTCCACAGGCATCTCAAAGAAAAACTACCCACCCCCTGCAGCTCATACACAGTGACGTATGCCGTCCAATAAAAAATACCACGTCAGGCGGGAACACATATCTACTAACTTTCATTAATAATTATTCCAGGTACACAACTTCCTATCTGATGAAACACAAGAATGAAACATCAGAGAAAATTCAAGAGTTTGTTGCCATGTCTAGCAACACATTCCAAAGGAAACCAGGAATAATTCACGCTGACAATGGTGAAGAATACATAAGAAGCGGCCTCATATCTGAAGAGAAAAGGAATAGTACACCAGACAATCACACCATACACTTCTGAACAAAACTGTGTAGCAGAAAGGAAAAATTGCACTCTTATAGAAATGGCCAGATGCATGTTGTCAGATGCCAACCTACCTCACAAGTACTGGGGAGAAGCAGTCATGACTGCAACCTACCTACAGAACAGGCTACCCTCAAGAGCCATTAAAAGTACCCCATTCGAAATGTGGCATGGATCAAAGCCTAACATAGGGCACATCAGAGTGTTTGGATGTAAAGCATATGCATATATTCCAAGTGAAAAGCGATCCAAACTGGAGAACAGAGCCATAGAGGGCATTCTAGTAGGCTACAGTGAGCAAACTAAGGGTTACAGAATCCCACACCCAAAGACTGACAAAGTGACAATGAGTCATAGTGTTTATTTTGATGATTGCCCATCATCAGAAATCCCTGAAAGCTGTGAAGTGAATATGCCAAGCAAACCAAAGGGTCGACCAAACCGAATCTGTGCAGGAGTCAGAACAAGAGGTGGAACTCACAATGCCTAAATCAAGTTCCCCACCAGATCCTGCTGAACTGCCTGAAGTCAGAAGATCCAGTCGGACTACAAAGGGGATACCACCCCGCAAGCTGTCATACACTGTCAAAACACACAGCATATTTGAACCAACATCCTGGGGAAACATAGAAAAACTGCCAAAACATGATGCCAATAAATGAAGAAAAGCAGCAGAAGAAGATTTAAAGTCACTTCAAGAAAATAAAACCTGGACACTAACAGAGCTCCCTCCTAACTGCAAAACTATAGGAAGTAAGTGGACTTTCAAAGTAAAGACAGATGCAGAAGGGGATATAAACAAATACAAAGCCAGACTCATTGCCAAGGGTTACTCTCAGAATTTTGGTGAAGATTACGATGAAACATTCGCTCCCGACGTTAAACACTCCACTATCAGAGCGCTTCTTAGCGTTGCAGCCGGGAAGTGCATGCAAGTCAAACACCTAGACCTTGAAACTGCTTTCCTATTTGAAGACATTAAGGAAGATCTCTACATGGAGCAACCACCAGGGTTTGAGCATGGAGACAACCTTTGGTAAACTTCAGAAGATCTACGGTCTTAAGCAATCTGTAAGAATGTGGAATGAGAAAGTGAATGAAGTGCTTACCATTGATTGAGGGATTCTCAAGAAGTAAAGCAGACCCCTGTCTCTATTCCAGGAATTGAGAAGACAGATGGACATCTGAAGAAGAAGGGGAGTACAGTCAGATAGTTCGCAACCTGAAAGAAAATTTTGAAATCAAAGAGCTTGGGAACATTAGTTACTATCTGAGAATCCAAATAGAAAGAGAAGATGGAAGTTATCTTCTCAACCAATCTCAGAAAATCTCTGAAATCTTGGAACAATTCCATATGCAAGATGCAAAGGAAGTGAAAACTCCTATGGAACCAGGCTGTCTAAAGAGCAATGAAACAGAAAACTTGCTACCCAACAATGACACATTTCGCAGAGCAATTGGTAAGCTGCTATATGTTGCCACTGTGACAAGACTAAGACAAGACATAGCAGCAGTGGGCATACTATGCAGGAAAGTTTCAGCACCCTGTCAGCGTGACTGGAACGCAATAAAAAGAGTAATGCAGTACCTCAAAGGAACAATTCATATGAAGTTACGGTTACCAGAAACATCCGATCCAAAACTGGTCTGATATGTGGATGCTGATTGGGTCGGGGACTGCACAGACCACAAATCCACAAGTGGATTCATCTTCCAGTACGGGGAAGGAACCATAAGTTGGTCTAGTCAAAGCAAGCAACTGTCGCTCTATCTTCAACTGAAGTAGAGTACATCGCAGAAGCACACACATGTCATGAAGCGATATGGATTCATCAAATTTTTGTGGACATTGGAGTAGACATGTCATAGCCAATTCCCATTTTTGAAGACAACCAGGGTTATATAAAGCTTACGCAATCAGAAAGGGTCAATCCTAGGACCAAACACATTGACGTCAAGTCTCACCTACTGAGGGACAATCAAGAGCAAAGTGTTATTGACATTCAATACTGCCCGTCAGAGGAGATGACTGCTGATGCACTCACCAAGCCTTTGTTGAATGAACGTCATAGTTATATCCAGATGAAGCTGAATATAATTTGACAAAGCACATGCTGTTGAGAAGGGGTGTTGGAAGTACAACAGCATAGTTGCTAATAAACACACAGAGCCGCAGTCTGGCCCTGCCCCCTCCATCTCCTGGCTCACTGACTGTGATTGATTGGAGCCAATGGCTTCCACTGCTGCCAAAGGCCAGTCAGGAGTGCGAGTCCCTGGAGAGCCAAGGCTCCCGTGGCCATCATGAGGTGGCTCAGGTAAATATTAGGAGGGGCTGCTGCACACAGAAGGTTTTAAAAACCTTGCGGATTTACAACCACTTTAACCACTTAAGGACTGGAAGGTGTTACCCCCTTAATTACCAGGCCGTTTTTTGCGATATGGCACTGCATTATTTTAACCGACAATTGCGCGGGCATGCAACGTTGTACCCAAATAAAATGTATGTTCCTTTTTTCCCCACAAATAGAGCTTTCTTTTGGTGGTATTTGATCACCTCTGAGGTTTTTATTTTTTGCGCTAAAAACAATATTTTTTACTTTTTTGCTATCATACATATCATAAAAAATATATATATATATATATATATATATATATATATATATATATATATATATATATATATATAAAAGTATTTTTGGTAAAAAAAATCCCAATTATATTGATATATTGATTGGTTTGCGCAAAAGTTATAGCGTCTATAAAATACGGGATAGATTTAGGGACTTTTAATTGTTTACTGTTTTTACTGGTAATGGCGGTGATCAGCGATTTTTAGCGGGACTGCGACATTGCGGCGGACAAATCTGACCAAGCAGCAGTAAATCTTCAGGCTGTCAGCAGATCGGCCTCTACAAATTCTGCACAGTGCCGAAAAATAGAGAGCAACTGAACATGTCCAATGCAGGGTCAGTCAGTGTATTACTTGATTTTAAACTCAAATCCCTGGACACTTATTTTAAATGTTAAATGTTTTATTTAACTATACCTGCAAAAGGGGCTAGCATGCAATGATCTTTTTCTGCCAACCAGCTTTATAATATATATATATATATATATATATATATATATATATATATATATATATATATATATATGTGTGTGTGTGTATGTATATATATATGTATGTATATATACAGTCAGGTCCATAAATATTGGGACATTGACACAATTCTAATCTTTTTGGCTCTATACACCACCACACTGGATTTGAAATGAAACAATCAAGATGTGCTTTAACTGCAGACTTTCAGCTTTAATTTTAGGGTATTTACATCCAAATCAGGTGAACGGTGTAGGAATTACAACAGTTTGTATTAGGGTTGTCCCGATACCACTTTTTTAGGACCGAGTACAAGTACCGATACTTTTTTTCAAGTACTCGCCGATACCGATTACCGATACTTTTTTTTTAATGTCACGTGACAGTTTTTTTTTTTGCTATTTTTTTTTGGGGGGGGGGGGGTGAACGTTGTATGTGTGTGTGTTTTGTTTTTTTTTACAATTTTTATTTTTTACAATAATATTTTTTTATTCTTTATTGTTTTTTTAATCAGCCCTTTTGGGGGGCTTTTGTGAGATATCAGGGGTCTTAACAGACCTCTGATATCTCCCCCTTGAGACAGAGAAAGAGAGAGAGGATAGAGATTCCCCAGTCCCTTTCTCTGCAGCGTCAGCTGCACTGAGAATGAATGGAGAGAAGGCAGCGGCTTCTCTCCAGTCATAAACTGACACATAGTAATCACAAGAGATTACAATGTTTCAGTTATGTGAATGGACAGAGTCAGCTGACTCTCTCCATACACAAAGGAAGGAGGGGGAGGACGGAGGAACTGAGGGGGAGAACGGAGGGGGACAGATAAGGAGAGAAGAACAAAGGGGGAGTACGGAGGGGGACAGATAAGGAGAGAAGAATGCAGGGGACAGCGGAGAGTCACAGAGGAACGGAGGGGGCATGGAGGAGGATGCAGTGACATACAGCGGTGAGCGATCACTGCTGTATGTCACTAAAGCTGGTGAAAGCCGCTGGGGGAGAATCTTGTAACTCCCCCACGCGCCGATCACAGCTGACAGTCCAGGTATCGGCGGAAGCATCGGGAGCATTTGCCCAAGTACAAGTACTTGGGCAAATGCTCGGTATCGGTGCCGATACCGATACTAGTATCGGTATCGGGACAACCCTAGTTTGTATATGTGCCTCCCACTTTTTAAGGGACCAAAAGTAATGGGACAGATTAACAATCATCCATCAAACTTTCGCTTTTTAATACTTGGTTGCAAATCCTTTGCAGTCAATTACAGCCTGAAGTCTGGAACGCATAGACATCACCAGACGCTGGGTTTCATCCCTGGTGATGCTCTGCCAGGCCTCTACTGCAACTGTCTTCAGTTCCTGCTTGTTCTTGGGGCATTTTCCCTTCAGTTTTGTCTTCAGCAAGTGAAATGCATGCTCAATCAGATTCAGGTCAGGTGATTGACTTGGCCATTGCACAACATTCCACTTCTTTCCCTTAAAAAACTCTTTGGTTGCTTTTGCAGTATGCTTCGGGTCATTGTCCATCTGCACTGTGAAGCGCCGTCCAATGAGTTCTGAAGCATTTTTCTGAATATGAGCAGATAATATTGCTCGAAACACTTCAGAGTTCATCCTGCTGCTTTTGTCAGCAGTCACATCATCAATAAATACAAGAGAACCAGTTCCATTGACAGCCATACATGCCCACGCCATGACACTACCACCACCATGCTTCACTGATGAGGTGGTATGCTTTGGATCATGAGCAGTTCCTTTCCTTCTCCATACTCTTCTCTTCCCATCATTCTGGTACAAGTTGATTTTGGTCTCATCTGTCCATAGGATGTTGTTCCAGAACTGTGAAGGCTTTTTTAGATGTTGTTTGGCAAACTCTAATCTGGCCTTCCTGTTTTTGAGGCTCACCAATGGTTTACATCTTGTGGTGAACCCTCTGTATTCACTCTGGTGAAGTCTTCTCTTGATTGTTGACTTTGACACACATACACCTACCTCCTGGAGAATGTTCTTCATCTGGCCAACTGTTGTGAAGGGTGTTTTCTACACCAGGGAAAGAATTCTTCAGTCATCCACCACGTGGTCTTCCGGGTCTTTTGGTGTTGCTGAGCTCACCGGTGCGTTCTTTCTTTTTAAGGATGTTCCAAACAGTTGATTTGGCCACACCTAATGTTTTTGCTATCTCTCTGATGGGTTTGCTTTGTTTTTTCAGCCTAATGATTATTATTATTATTATTATACAAGATTTATATAGCGCCGACAGTTTACGCAGCGCTTTACAATATTAGGGCAGACAATACAAGTACAATACAATTCAATACAGGAGGAATCAGAGGGCCCTGCTCGTTAGAGCTTACAATCTAGGAGATGGCTTGCTTCACTGATAGTGACAGCTCTTTGGAGCTGTCACATATTGAGAGTTGACAGCAACAGATTCCAAATGCAAATAGCACACTTGAAATGAACTCTGGACCTTTTATCTGCTCCTTGTAAATGGGACAATGAGGGAATAACACACACCTGGCCATGGAAAAGCTGAGCAGCCAATTGTCCCATTACTTTTGGTCCCTTAAAAAGTGGGAGGCACATATACAAACTGTTGTAATTCCTACACCGTTCACCTGATTTGGATGTAAATACCCTCAAATTAAAGCTGAAAGTATGCAGTTAAAGCACATCTTGTTTGTTTCATTTCAAATCCATTGTGGTGGTGTGTAGAGCCAAAAAGATTAGAATTGTGTCGATGTCCCAATATTTATGGGCCTGACTGTATATATATATATATATATATATATATATATATATATATATATATATATATATTACTATTGTTTTATTATTGTATTAACATGCCATTTAAGTTTTTTTTTCTGTTTAATTATTGCATCCTGTTGACTTTCCCAGTGTTATCTTAAAGATCCTAATCAGCCCTTCCTGTTCTTATCATGGATTACAGAATAATTACTCTTTATGCTTTGGAGATAAGGAGAGGGGGAGAAATTTAGTAGTTTAGCAAATGACAACTAAGCAGGGCTGAAACAATTTTTTGTGATTTCAGTCCACAAAATGCTGTGTGTTGTCAGCCAGCAACAAGAATCAGGAGCGGAGTGTATTTTTGGCAGATCAGTAGGTATTTATTTGTCCTCGCAGGGTCTTAAAAGGGTTTGAGAAATGTGCATGTACGTACTGCCTACATTTTTTTACACACATTAACCAGCTTCTTACCTTCGGCAGGTGAAAAATGGATATAATATTAACTCCCAAAATTAGCTCTTTTTACTTAGTAAAAAAAGCTGCGTGAACAATGTGTTAAAAGCGCAGGGGAAAAATGTTATGCTTCGATATTGTATAAAACTTTTCACTCAGGCGTGAAAATGGCCTAAAACTTTTCTTTCTTTGATGATGCAAATGTTATTACATATGAAAATAATTCTTGAAAGAAACTTTTAGAATACAGTATATTTCTGCTAAGCCCTGACTGAGCCACCACGCTGTAGAACACTATCCTAATATATTTTTACATTTTTCAAAGTGGTTATGAGAACTCATATAGACAGAGAGAAGTGCTAGCTTATGGAAAATTTTACAAGCAGTGGAATATATTACCATTGCCGGGAATAAACCTCTGAGCTGCGTGCATAACAGAATATCATAGCTGGCTTTGAATCATGCCATTCTTCTAAACAATAGTGTTGAGATTACCTATCCTCATGTTACACATAAAAGTTAAAACTCGAGTTCTTTTACTTAGGCAACTATTATTTCCACTCCGATCAAAGTTTCAGTCATCTGAGATTCTTAGGTAGATGGTGAGATTGCTGGAACATGGCAAGCCACATGAATAAAAATATTCAGCTGGGAAACTTGAGCTCAGGTATAACATAGCAAGGTGTGGTATGGCACTGAAGCACAGAGTTCCTGATTGTGGCCACTTTCTGTAATTATAATCCAAGTTACAATAGCTCATGACCTTATGTACCAAAGGGGGACATTTACTAAAACCTTGACAGTGCACAATCTGGCCTAGTTGTTCATGGTAGCCAATCAGCTTCTAACATTAGCTTGTTCAATTAAAGAAGAACTCTAGGCAAATTTTTTTTCTCCATGTTCTCGTTGCTGATCTTCTACCTTCACGAACTATGTCAGCATAGCTCCCAACTGTCCCTGATTTCGAGGGACTGTTCCTGATTTGGAGCAATGTCCCTTTGTCCCTCTTCCCCCTAATTTGTCCCTCATTTTGATCTGATCCATATAGTTGTATATAAAGAGTGGTGTAGTGGATAGCACTTTCGCCTAGCAGTAAGAAAGGTCGCTGGTTCGAATCCCAGCCACGACACTACCTGCCTGGAGTTTGCATGTTCTCTCTGTGCCTGCGTGGGTTTCCTCCGGGTACTCTGGTTTCCTCCAACACTCCAAAGACATGCTGGTAGGTTAATTGGATCCTGTCTAAATTGTCCCTAGTATGTATGAATGTGTGTTAGGGACTTTAGATTGTAAGCTCATTGAGGGTAGGGACTGATGTGAATGTACAATGTATATGTAAAGCGCTGCGTAAATTGACGGCGCTATATAAGTACCTGAAATAAAATGACATAAATAAATAAAATGCACTTTTTTTCTTTCTAAAAGTGTTTCCCAGTGCTAAACCTTTCATCCAGTTTCTCAATTGCTACATTTACTTCTGCTGGAAAGCTGGAGTTTACATGTTTGAATCTGAATTGTCATTATTAGGCAATAAATGTAATTTTGAGTTTCACACACTTTTCTTTTAATCAATAGTTTTTTTAACTAAAACACAAGGCATTACAATTAGGCATTCAGTCTTTGAAAACATGGTGTAGCAATAAGTCTCGGTGGAGCTGCTGATTTAAGCGGGCTTGTTACCTTCACTCTCGATACCTCTGTTTCACCGGCACTGGGTCTAGGGTTCTGTTGAGTTTACCTCTGGACGATATAAGCACCAAACACTTGAGTAGGTTTTCCAATGCTTTAATAAACGAACAAGGGAAATAGCAGGAAAAAGGTAGAAGGAAAGCTGCAGGGAAGCTCAAATACTCTTCTTAGTATTCTTTAGAACAGTTCTTTGAATATTGATCGCTTGTGGTTGAAAACGCTCCCCGTGTGGGATTCAATCTTTTTCCGCCTGGATAGACATCTCTCACTTGTCTAGCAGCCAGTACGTAGCACGAACTAAAGTCTCTGACACAGACTTATTTGGAATAAAACCCGTACGATCCTCTGCCACAGGATGTATTGGTTTGTGATGAATGACAGATACAGTACTTGAACCTTTAAGCCAACCCGGCAGTACTATACTGTAAGAGTACTTCGGAATGCGTCCTCCAACCGAGTCATCAGGCCCCTCTCCAGACCAGCACTCTGCGTGATCCTTCCATGATGGGTCCTCCCCTGGGATCTCCTCGGTTGTCCAGCTTCTTCACTCAGGATAGACAGCTCAGGACCATTCCTCTGCCACTGTGGTAGGCCCCAGACAGGCTTCTGGGCCCACCCACACGCCGCAGCGACACGGGCCTCCGGAACGGAGGACCACGAGGTGGTATTCCTAGTGCATACCTGTCGGCCAGGAGGGCCAGCAGGTGGCTGAAAACGAACCCTAAAACATGGCGTCTGTCCCATAAATACCCTCTCCCAGAATGCATCTCGGAGGACCACCTCCACCGAGTTATCTCTGGGACAGAGGAGCACTCATCCGCTTCAACACGTTGCTCTTCCAACACCAGCCGATGGTGACAAAGACACCCACCGGCACAATGTGGAACTACATGCAACGTCAGCCAAGCTGGAACAGAGGCAAATCTAACTCCCTCTAATAAGCAACCCACTAAATTTACCTATCAGTGGTAGATTAAAATCTACCAGCGCTACATGGGATTTACAAATCAATGCAAAGTAGTTCCTTAATAACCGTATAGCCATTCAGGTACATTATAATAAGTATATTCAATGTATAATACCGCATGTTTTCAATTCCAAAGGAGAAAAATAAAACAAAACAACATAAAAGAAAAAAGAAAAGAAAAAGGGGGGGTGGGGAATTCAACTAGCAACAAACATCGAACAACCTGGAATAAAGTACTTCCAATACTTATATTTTTTAGATCAACAGGATTTTCACACACTTTAAAAAGAACCTGTTATGCCATTCACAGAAAAACAACAGGTCTACCCAGTGGTGTATTTAGATTTTGTGCTGCCCTAGGCCTGACTAAACTTGGGCACCCCCTAATTTAAATATGACCCACCCCTTCCTGTCAAGGCCACACCCCTTCCTTTTTAAGACCCGCCCTGTCATCTTCATCTGAGGAAGACAGAGGGACGTCGGGGGAGGAGGACAGAGAGGGTTGTTGTGGTGGTCAATAAGGCCTACAGAATAGCAGGTTAGGCACGGCTCAGTCCGTAGAAACAGTAATGGATAATGGCCAACAGGCCCTCTTACCAGACCCAGCGAAACCGCAACAGTGATCCTGTGGCTCTCTCACTGATGGTGCGGGTACAGTGTGGCTCCCTCTCTGGTGGTGCGGGCACAACGTGGCTCTCTCTCTGGTGGTGCGGGTACAGTGTGGGTCTTTCTCTGGTGGTGCGGGTACAGCATGGCTCTCTGGTGGTGTGGGTACAGCGTGGCTCTATCTGGTGGTGCGGGTACAGCATGGCTCTGTCTCTAGTGGTGCGGGTACAGTGTGGCTCCCTCTCTGGTGGTGCGGGTACAACGTGGCTCTCTCTCTGGTGATGCGGGTACAGTGTGGTTCCCTCTCTGGTTGTGTTGGTACAGCGTGGCTCTATCTGTTGGTGCGGGTACAGCGTGGCTCCCACTCTGGTGGTGTGGGTACAGCGTGACTCTATCTGGTGGTGCGGGTACAGCGTGGCTCCCTCTCTGGTGGTGTGGGTACAGCGTGGCTCTATCTGGTGGTGCAGGTACAGCGTGGCTCTCTCTCTGGTGGTGCAGGTACAGTGTGGCTCCCTCTCTGGTGGTGCAGGTACAGCGTGGCTCCCTCTCTGGTGGTGGAGGTACAGCATGGCTACCTCTCTGGTGGTGGGGGTAAAGCATGGCTTCCTCTCTGGTGGTCCGGGTACAGTGTGGCTCCCTCTGTGGTGGTGTGGGTACAGCGTGGCTCCTTCTCTGGTGGTGCGGGTACAGCGTGGCTCCCTCTCTGGTGGTGCGGGTACAGTGTGGTTCCCTCTCTGGTGGTGCGGGTACAGCGTTGGCTCCCTCTCTGGTGGTGTGGGTACAGCATAGCTTTATCTGGTGGTGCGGGTACAGCGTGGCTCTATCTGGCCTCCCCCAGCACAGTCCTCTCTATTTCTTCCTCTGTAGCACTCTGCTGTTTGCCGGGTTCTAGGTCCCCCCCCCAGCGCATGTATGTTGGGGGACTGTAGCCTGCTGTCTGTGGAGATACTGGGGCCGTCAATTTTCTGGCCGTCAATCTTCTTACATTTCCCATAATGCCCATCCCCCGTGTGTTCTGATTGGCTCTCTGCTATGACCAATGGGGAGGGAATCAGAGGGGGCAGAGAGCCGGGCGGCGCTTAGGGGAACACGATTAGAGCCGCTCTCTTCTCCTGTTCAACTTCAGCTGACAGGAGAGAGGAGGGGGGGCGAGCGGGAGAAATACACAACCACTGTGTACACAGCTCTCCTCTCCCTGGCACAGCGCCGCTGCCTAAGTGATCATCGCTTTGCCGCACCCACTACAACTGCTTCCTGGTGTCACCGGGTGCAGTCCGCACCCCCCGCACTCCCATAGCAATGTCATTCAGATGTACTCCTCGGATGGCGGCCCTGCATGCGTGAGTCGGGAGGAGGATGCAGATGCTTTTTTTTTCGTGGTGGGTGTCCGCCCCCCCCCCCCCCAAAGTGCCGCCCTAGGCCTGGGCCTTGTCGGCCTAGGCCTAAATACAGCACTGGGTCTACCTTATTAGCTGGTTATTGAAATGATTATGTGCTGGAAGCTTGTTGTATGCAGCAGAACACCTTTACTTTCGTGGAGGATATCTTTATCATGGAACAGGAAGAAGAACAATACAAGTACATATTGAGGAAAGACAAACCACTTCCTCTCATCCTATTGCCATAGAATACAAACCATAACACTGCAGCACCACCTACTGGCATAGAAAGGTATAAAGCATATATAGTATATGGTCAGTTTATCAAAGCAGCTCTGCTGTTGTTCTTGTTCATGTCTTGGTAGGTTTGCAGTTGTGTCATACTCTTTCTATTTTCGGATGATGGATTGAACAGTGCTCCGTGAGATGTTCAAAGTTGGGAATATTTTTTTTTTAACCTAACCCTGCTTTAAACTTCTCCAAAACTTTATCCCTGACCTGTCTGGTGTGTTCCTTGGCCTTCATGATGCTGCTTGTTCACCAAGGTTCTCTAACAAACCTCTGAGAGCTTCACAGATCAGCTGTATTTATACTGAGATTAAATTACACACAGATGGACTCTATTTACTAATTAGATGACTTCTGAAGGCAATTGGTTCCACTAGATTTTAGTTAGGGGTATCAGCGTAAAGACATGCTGGTAGGTTAATTGGCTTCTGTCCAAACATGGCCCTAGTATATGAATGTTAGGGACCTTGGATTGTGTGCTCCTTGAGGGTAGGGACCGATGCGAGTGTGTCATATATGTGTGGAGCGCTGCGTAAAAATTGACACTGTGCTATATGGGTACCATAATTTAAAAAAATAGGGATAATTGTAGACACTCACTCAGGTTGAACTCGATGAACTGGTGTCTTTATTCAACCTTACTACTAACTAACTATGTAACAAATTGCATGCCACACTTTTCAGATACAGTGGAACCTCGGATTGTGAGTAACGTGGTTAACGAGCGTTTCACAATACGAGCTATTATTTAAAAAAAATCCTGACTCGGTTTGCAAGTGTTGTCTCGCTAAACGAGCAGGATTCAAGCCTCTGTGGTGTGCAGTACCGCATTTGGCCAGAGGTGCGGGGGTGCGGGTGACACTCGGAGCCGTTTGGAGCCACTAGGAAATACTCGGAAACACTCAGAAGCACTTGGAAATATTCCCTTCCCGAGTGTTTCCGAGCCTTTCCAAGGGATTCCGAGGGCATCTGAACGGTCTCCGAGTATTTCTGGGTCTCCCCGGCACCCCCCACCTCTGGCCACATGCGGTATTGCATGCAATAGAAGTCAATGTGGAACGAATTACCTTAATTTCCATTGACATCTTTGGGGAAACTTGTTTTGATATGTGAGTGCTTTGGCTTACAAGCATTCTCCTGGAACGGATTATACTCGTAAACCAAGGTTCCACTTTATTTATTTATAAAAAAAAAATTGAAAACCATTTTCCTTCCACTTCACAATTATGTGCCACTTTGTGTTGGTCTATTACATAAAATCCCAATAAAATACATTTACGTTTTTGGTTGTAACATGACAAAATGTGGAAAATTTCAAGTGGTATGAATACTTTTTCAAGGCACTGTAAATTCCTGCCTAGTTTTAGGAATGAAGTCTGTTCAGTATTACCATTCTAAACTTCTAATCATCCTGAGTGTACTTTACATACGTGCAACAGGAGACATCCTCTTAGGGCGTCTCATCACTGTACTAAAACATCACTTTGGAACCCATTGGCACATTTATGACCATTTGTTTTTAATGCAAATATCTTAAGAAGTACAAAGAGCAGTAAAAGCAAAGGGTAGGTGTGAATTTAGAAAATGAAAATTAAATTTTAACCAGAAGACAGGGCACTTTGAATAAAACATATATGCCAAAACACTATTTACAGCCCTGTAAGTACTAAGAAATATGGTAAAGTTAATACGTTTAAGAACATTGCCGTATACTCAGGATGGTTATAAATTCCAGATCGGGCACAGTAAGAGCAAACCTAGAACACATTAAAAGTGATATGTTAGAAGAACAAAACTGTCAGTTCCAGCTAAGAATTTATATATTGCAGGGTTTTAATGTTTAAATAACATTAACGGGTTTAAATCACAAAGTCAGCCAACCTAGAAGAGCCCAGCAATAAAGTACACCTTACTGACTCCAAAACTTTATGAAACTTACTTTTGTTAAGAGAAAATGTATTTATTAAATATAAGAGAAAATGTATTTATTAAATATAACCATACAGATGTGAGCTACCTTGCAGATTGCTGGTGAAGATTCAATTACTTTTTTGTGTAATGGTAAAGTTAGAGGGAATGTAGCCAGCATGCCCCTCTGATGACTTTTTAGTACAGGTCCGGCTGACTTTCTACATCTGGGTAGTGGTCAGATTGTGACAGCTGTGTGCAGAGAGCTGAGGGCCCTGAAAAAAAGTTTGAAACTAGGGGTTGGGTTACTCATAGGTTTGGTTGGCTCATCCCTGAGACCTCATAGCTATCATCGTTAAAGCGGTATTAAACCCAAAAAGCAAACTTTAATCAATGTAAAGAGGTGTTTGGTGCACTTTAATTTGAGTACTCACACTACACAGACACACTCCACGGATAAACTATAATATACTGCAATATAATCCGCCAAACGTACAGCGACGCAGAGAACTATTTGGCATTAAACTGGCAGTAACGCACACAAAAGTAAATGGCGTTAAACTGGCAGTAACGCACGCAGAACTATATGGCGTTAAACTGGAAGTAACACACACAAAAGTAAATGGTGTTAAACTGGCAGTAACGCACAAAACTATATGGCGTTAAACTGGCAGTAACGCACAAAACTATATGGCGTTAAATTGGCAGTAACGCACACAGAACTATATTTCATTAAACTGGCAGTAACACACAAAACTATATGGCATTAAACTGGCAGTAACACACACAGAAGTAAATGGCGTTAAACTGGCAGTAACGCACAAAACTATATGGCATTAAACTGACAGTAACGCACACATAACAATATGGCGTTAAACTGTCAGTAACGCACACAGAACTATATGCTGTTAAACTGTCAGTAATGCACACAGAACTATATGGCGTTAAACTGGCAGTAACGCACCGAACTATATGACATTAAACTGGCAGTAATGCACACAAAACTATATGGTGTTAAACTGGCAGTAATGTACACAGAACTAAATTGCGTTAAACTGGCAGTAACACAATCAAATAGATGGTGTTCAACCGTCACTACACTGACGCTATCTGAACTGTCCCTACTCTAGAGATACACTAATGTAAATATTACTGACACGGTCTCACTACACTACACTGAAACTATCTGAGCTGTCCCTACTCTACACTAATGTATGTATGAATGACACGGTCTCACTACACTACAGTGAAACTCTCTGAGCTGTCCCTACTCTAGCTGCACACTATGAAAAGCTGAATGATGGTCCTCCTCACTACACTCACACTATCCCTAGACTGACACTAAACTAATATTCTGCACTGACAATTGAAGCAAAATAGCACAGTATAGCACACTAACTAACTAATAGCACTGAACAGAGCCTTATTCTATCTCTATCCTCACCAAAATCACACTGAAAATGGCTGCCATTGAAAGAATACTTTTATACTGTGGGGTGGGAATGAGCCATGACTGGATAAAGTCATGATGACAGTGTCCAAGCATGACTCTGACAGTGTTCTGTGCCCTGATTGGCTGAAGCTTTTACTGCTTCAGCCAATCAGGGCTTGCAATGCACTGTTCAGCGCAGCGATGCATTGCGGTCGGTTCGGGGGGGGCGAACAAACGGTCGAACGACCCGTTTGTTCGGTGAATGTCGGAACAGTGAAAGTTCGGCCCGAACTTATGCTTGGGCCGAATTGTTCTCCCATCCCTACTGGACAGACTGGACAGACAGCAGGGCGCAAACTCATGACACTTCTTGGTGAGCTTGTCCCGCCTCGTCAGAGGGTGACAACCTCACAATACTTCATGGGAACGTTGAATTTCCAGAGGTCATTGACCTACATCACATTACGAGACATTATGGTGCTTATATGTTTTATATTTCTTTTTGATCAAACCCAGAGGTCCCCCCTCAGAGCGACAGGATCTCGGACGAGATGATGGAAAACTAAATCAGGCACGTGCAGTCTATCAAACCACAATGTTGAGTACCCAAAACCAAATTCACAGTTTTCACCCATAATGTGCAGGGCTTAAATTCTCCAACCAAAAGGGCAAAGGCTTTTCCCCAATATCATACATGGGGAGCGGAAGTAGTGCTCTTACAGGAAACCCGTTTTTCCCAGACCTCCGCACCCAAATACCTTAATGCCCGATATTACCTCTGTCACTTTTCCAATGGCCCAGAGAAAAAAGGAGGAGTCGCGATATGCATTGCTAAACACGTTCCCTTTACCCCTGACATGGTCAGGAAAGATAAAGAGGGGAGGTACATCATGGTGGTTGGGAGAATCAACGAACAGATTATCACATTAGTCTCCTATTATGTACCTAATGGAGGACAGGTAACGTTTTTTGAAACCATGCTAGCGACACTGATCCCACATGCAACGGGTCAGATCATAAAAGGAAAGACAGTAATGTACCCCTGGACCAAGCCCTGAATAGGTCTAATCTATATAAACCAGTTTTGAAACATACTCCGAAACAGGGTTGTAAACTGGCTAGACTATTACACTCTTACAACCTAATAGATAAATGGAGACATCTCCACCCAACCACTAGGGATTACACACATTATTCCCAAGTACATAAAACCTACTCCCGAATCGATCATGTGTTCACCTTATCAAATCTGCTCCCGTCAATCAAATCAGCCAAAATACTGACCACGGCGTGGTCAGATCATTGCCCAGTGCAAATCTGCTTATCAGACCTGGGGACGAAACCGAAAGCTACTACTTGGCTCCTTAACGCCTCCTTACTTAACGATCCTATTATATTTACCGAAATTGAAAAGGCCATAGACCAATACTTTACCAAAAATCGGGCCACTGACACAACCCCGAGCATCAATTGGAGAGTGCACAAAGCCACAATTCGCAGCCAGTTGATTCAACTAGCCTCTAGGACCAAACGCATACATACACAAACCATACAACAAGAGACTGATCTACAGGCCCTTATGCGAGAACAAAAGAAAAACCCCCAGCTAGACTGTCACAAAATCGAGGCAGCACGTACGGCACTAAATCTTAGCCTCACTACAAAAGCAGAGAAGTATCTTCGCTGGTCCAGACACCAATTCTACACCTTGGGAGACAAGCCGAACACCTTATTAGCTAGAAAACTGGCACCTCGCCCTTACAATCCAGTCTTACCAAAGCTACGCTTGTGTGATGGCAAATTGACCCAGAATCCACAACTGGTGGTACAGGAATTCTGTACCTTTTACTCTAAATTATACGCTTCACCGAACTTTCTTCGCAGCTCTAGCTGATAAGTATTTTAGGAACATACAGTACCTTTACCTAAAGTGGCAAACGATCATATAGAACTGATGGAGGGAGACTTTACAGGTGGTGAAATCAAAGCGGCTGTCAAGAGTCTACACCCCACAAAGGCACCTGGCCCTGATGGATTTTTGGGTCACTATTACAAGAAGTATTCAGAGTTGTTGGTATCCCGCCTATGCTCCTTTTTAATTGAACTGAAGAAAGGCTCGGCTTTGACTACGCATGAAAATGCAGCCTTTATCCATGTCATCCCTAAACCTGGGAAGGGCCACGGGGACTGTGCCAACTATTGCCCGATCTCGCTAATTAACGTAGATCTTAAATTGACAAACCGAATGAATACTTTCCTATCCAGTTATATCCACCAGGACCAGGTGAGGTTTGTGGCCAATTGTCAGGCTTCTGATCAGACCCGACGATTAATAAATATCATATCAGCAGTTCAGTCCAACTGGGATAATCGCGGACTCAGGAAGGGCATGCTGCTGTCATTAGACCTTTGTAAGGCCTTTGACTCCTTGTCATGGGATTATCTATTTTATGTTTTGAAAGGCTAGGGGTTTGGCCCAAAATTTTTGGGGGTGTTGCAGACTCTTTATAGCGTACCTATGGCAAGAATCCAGGTCAAGGGATATGCCTCACCTCAAATGGATATCCACAGAGGAACTCGGCAAGGGTGCCCCCATCTCCTATTCTATTTATATGGGCCCTGGAACCCTTGGTTATTAAAATTAGGAGTCATCCCGACATAAAAGGCATACATCGTGGGGAGTTCGAGCACAAGTGTGCTATGTTTGCCGGCAACATCCTCTTACTTCTCTCTTCCCCAGTCACGTCACTGCCAAACCTATACCAAACTTTGCGCTACTTCTCCAAGATCTCGGGTCTTTCTATTAACCATTCAAAATCGGTTGCCCTCACTGGACACGGACATAGTAGTGCAACTACAAAACTCATTTCCTTTTAAGTGGCAGACGAAAACCCTTCCATATTTAGGAATTTTCCTAACCCACCCTTTAGATAAGTTATATCGGGGAAACTATCCCCCTCCATATAGCAAGATGGTGGCTGATCTCCAACGATGGGTTAATAATCCTCCATCGTGGTTCGGTAGACTGTATGCGATCAAGATAAATCTCTTGCCAAGGTTATTGTATCTATTCAGAACACTGCCTATCTCAATCTGTATGTCAGACTTACACAAATTCCAAAATAAGGTTTTGAAATTTATATGGGGAAATACGAGACCTCGGGTGAACATGCGCACTCTATACATGCCTAAGATGAGGGGTGGCTTGGAAGTCCCGGACTTTGCCAAATACGTTTATGCAGCGCAATTGGCACAGCTAATTCGCTATCACTTCTCAATACCTCCATCCATATGGATGAAAATTGAATCTTCTCTACATCCCACAAAACCAATTAGTCACCTGATGTGGCTGAGAACAAAAGACAGACCGGTCATGATGTGTCCCACACTATAAATTTCATTAAACCTATGGGATAGATTAACGAAACCCCATAATTTTAAATCCCCACACGCTCCCATGGCCCCCCTAGCTGGCAACCCAGACTTCACCCCAGGTCTCAATCCCCATACCCTTGCTTGGTGGACAAACAAGAGTCTGATACGTATTGCTGACCTCTGTGATCATAGGGGGGATTCTATTGCAAGGAACCCTTCAAGAGAAATACCTTCTTCCAAACTCAGGAATTTTTCATTATGTGCAAATAGTGCATTTTCTACAAACTTTACAACGGGCAGCCGATATAACCACGTCCACCTCAATGGAGTATTTATGCAGATCCTTTGATAAGCACACTGGCTTCATCTCCAAAATCAATAGTATATTGACCTCTACTCCAGAAAAATTGTTCTATATGAAGAAGTGGGAACAAGACATAGGGGAGACATTCACTCTAGATGAATGGTCCACAATGTCACATTGTGCATCAAAATCATATATAAATACCTCATTAACCAAAGCAAACTACAAGGTATTGCTCAGATGGTACATGGTACAGACGAGAATAGCTTTGTTTGTCCCAGGGGCTTCTTCCTCCCAGGGGCGGATCGGGGGGGGGGGGGCAATTGCCCCCCGAAAATACCACACTGACATGTCTCTGCCTCTACCCGAGTCTCTCTCTCACATCAGCCGATCAGCAACGCAGAGAAAAGTACTCGTCTAGTGTTATTACGGCTACGCCGCACTGACCAGGAGCCGGAGGAGGTGGGTGGAGCCTCTTCCCTCCACTCGTTGTTAGCGCCTGGGCCGCCTGGCGTCTAGCAACGAGTGACGTCAGAGTCACATCGGACTCGAGTCTCAGACAAGTGACGTCAGTGAGTCACGTCGGACTCGAGTCTCAGAGCCGACGTGACAGGAGCTGGAGCCATAAATAGGGGAACAGTTGTTGCTGCAGACCTGCAGTTTAGAATTTAGACTAGTTAAAATGTCCAGCATCCACTTTCAGTGGCTGAGTGCCAGCATTATTCCTTCTCTGCCCCCAATTTGTGGCAAGTGACAATCTGCAACATGTGGCAGGCGACGTGGCAAGTGCACAATCCACAACGTGTGGCAAGTGGACAATCCGCAACATGTGGCAGGTGAGGTGGCAAGTGGACAATCTGCAACATGTGGCAGGTGACGTGGCAAGTGCACAATCTGCAACGTGTGGCAGGTGACATGGCAAGTGGACAATCCGCAATGTGTGGCAGGTGATGTGGCAGGTGCACAATCCGCAAAGTGTGGTAAGTGGACAATCCACAACATGTGGCAGGTGACGTGGCAAATGGACAATCCGCAATGTGCGACAGGTGACGTGGCAAGTGCACAATCCGCAACGTGTGGCAAGTGGACAATCCGCAACATGTGGCAGGTGACGTGGCAAGTGGACAATCCGCAACATGTGGTAGGTGACGTGGCAAGTGACAATCCACAACGTGTGGCAGGTGATGTGGCAAGTGACAATCCACAACTTATGGCAGGTGACGTGGCAAGTGCACAATCCGCAACGTGTGGCAGGTGACGTTGCAAGTGGACAATCCGCAACTTGTGGCAGGTGATGTGGCAAGTGACAATCCGCAACGTGTGGCAGGTGATGTGGCAAGTGACAATCCGCAACGTGTGGCAGGTGATGTGGCAAGTGACAATCCGCAACGTGTGGCAGGTGATGTGGCAAGTGACAATCCGCAATGTGTGGCAGGTGACGTGGCAAGTGGCACACTCAAGGCTCCCACTGATGGTGAGTTGAACCATTTCATTTTATATTACAATGTAATAATATAAATAATGCTCTTTAATCATCCTGACACCATAACAACCATGGTGCCGTGATGATTGAAGCTCCAACACCAGCCATTTCCACGATAAATTGCCCGCAAAAAAAAATTTTTTCTGGCAGTGCCCCTCCCAAGACTGGACTCTGGATCCGCCCCTGCTTCCTCCTGTTTTCGAGGGTGTGGTTTGGAAGGCACGGTGACCCATATATGGTGGTCCTGCCCCAAGGTGAAACGTTTTTGGATCCGTCTCTATAACTTCATCTTCTCACTTACACAGGGGAATTTAATTAAATCACTGCAGCAAGCTCTTCTGGGACGCCCAGTAGAAGGCACACCTAAAAAGGCAGGGAAACTTGTAGCCTTTATCTTTACAGCAGCCAGAATAGCAATTGCCAGATAATGGAAGACAGACACGATCCCTTTCGACCTGGTAAAAAACAAGTTGTCATGGGTCATGGTAAATGTACGCCTTTCGGCGATCCTACAGGACAAACTAGCCCTGTTTGATAAGATCTGGGAACCCTGGATTAAATACTTGCCTGACCCCTTGTGAGATCTCAGGGATTGACCAAGTTAATCTTCGGGAGTGCACTTCCCCCCACTGATATTCTTTTCTTCTTAGTTTTATTCTTCTCATTTCCTTTTTCTGGAGTTGCCTATTATCTTGATGATCTTCCCCAGTGGCGGCTGGTGTTCAAAATTTTTGAGGGCGGGGGGGACGAACTGAAAAATACTGAAACAAAAACATCAATTGCAGCCTCACTGTGCCCATCAATTGCAACCACTGTGCCCATCATATGCAGCCAATTGTGCCCATCATATGCAGCCAACTGTGCCCATCATATGCAGCAACTGTGCCCATCATATGAAGCCAACTGTGCCCATCATATGCAGCCAACTGTGCCCATCATATGCAGCCACTGTGCCCATCATATGCAGCCAATTGTGCCCATCATATGCAGCCAACTGTTCCCATCATATGCAGCCACTGTGCCCATCATATACAGCCAACTGTGCCCATCATATGCAGCCAACTGTGCCCATAATATGCAACCACTGTGCCCATCATATGCAGCCAATTGTGCCCATCATATGCAGCCAACTGTGCCCATCATATGCAGCCACTGTGCCCATCATATGCAGCCAACTGTGCCCATCATATGCAGCCAACTGTGCCCATCATATGCAGCCACTGTGCCCATCATATGCAGCCAACTGTGCCCATCATATGCAGCCAACTGTGCCCATAATATGCAGCCACTGTGCCCATCATATGCAGCCACATGTGCCCATCATATGCAGTCACCTGTGCCCATCATATGCAGCCTCTGTGCTCATCAAATGCAGCCAACTGCACCCCATCATATGCAGACAATAATATGTAGCCACTGTGCCCCTCAAAAGCAGCCAACTATACTCCATCAATTGCAGCCTTTGTGCCCATAATATGCAGCCATTCCCCCCCCCCCCCCGCCTGCCCGCCATCTGCCCGGCACTTACCCCATCGTGGTGGCGTGTCAGGCAGCCGGTCAGGCCTCTGCCTTCAGCCAATAAGGTTCCCGTTATTACATCTGGGCCTCCTGATTGGCTCAGAGGCGGTTCTGTGTTAGCAAAGCAAATATTCATTTGCTTTACTAACACACCTGGGTGCACTGAGAGCACAATGGTTTGTGCTCACAGGTCACTTTTGTTGACGCCTATTAGAGCCTATGGCTCTAATCAAGTGCTTCAAAAACACCCCCCCCGCCACTGTAATTCAGGTACCTGGTGCCCAAAAAGGGGTCGAACGCCTGAATAGAGGGTGTCTAGAGCCGCCGTGGATAGATTCATGCAATGCATGAATCTATCCATAGTGCACAGAGGGGGTGGCTGGAAAGAGTGGGCGGTGCCCGAGCGCCCCTAATGGACACACCGCCACCGTTCTCACCCCTTCCCCCCCCTCCTGTATGGAGAATAGTGGAGGGACAGGGAAACCAGGGGATATTCATAGTTATCTTTTAGACCACGGAAATGTTATTCGGACGTGTTATCACTTTATCCTTTTCTGTATTGGAGCAATACGCAGTAACAGATGTGCAGGCCGGAAGATAACAATTTAATTTTCTAGAAAGGCACACTGTATAATATAACTGAGATATGATATACAGTTTAGACCTAAATGTTAAAAATGTTTTGAAAACTTTCAATAAAAACCATTGAAACAGAAAAGTATTTCTTACACTGATTCTGAACAACTGCATATAATGCTTTGGGAATAACATGTACTGATGGATGGAGTCGATGATGGCTGCTTCGGCAAGATAAAAAAAAAAAATAGCCTAAATTGAGAAAAGTAAGCTGGCTGGTTCCAGGTGCTCTCCATTCCGGTGCCCTCTGATTTACATGGCTATAGAATCCCTTACAGCAGCAAGTCCTTGGTCCTGTCAGCTTCTCCATTGCAGTATGACAGAAGCCTTGGACTTCCATTCTCTAAGGATCCAATTATTTGTCTCAACTCATCCTACTGAAAATGCTGACCTGTGTATGAACTCTCCGTGCGTGACACAGACGGTTTCAGCTTCAGATAGGTGAGAGGGAAGTGGAACTCCAGCAAAAAAACTTTTTTTTTACTTTGGACTGTGTTTTGCGAAGGCTTAAAAAGATTGTAAAGGTAAAAAAAAAAAAAAAAATTACAAACATGTCTATACTTATATGCTCTATGCAATGGAATTGCACAGAGCAGCCGTGAACCTCCTCTTCGTGGGTCCCCCCGCCGGCACTCCTGGCCTCTCCTCTCTAGCTGCTTCCCAAGCCCTCGGCCCCGCCCCCTGCTTCCTCCTCACTGGCTTTGACTGACAGCAGCAGGAGCCAGTGGCTCCCGATGCCCCAGCAAAGCCAGCGAGACCTGGAGGTGAGGGGAGAGAAGAGCTATAAGACGTGCACAGCACTGGATCAAATGAGGGCTCAGGTAAGTAAAAGAGGGGTGAGGGGGAATGCTGATGCCTAAACATTTTTTACCTTAATGCAAGGAATGCATTAAAGCGGTAGTAAACCACATTAAAAAAAAAAAAAAAAAAGGCACCGGGCAGTTTAAAGTGGTTGCTGGCCCTTACAATCCACTTTTTGCTACAGGTAAGCCTATAATAAGGCTTACCTGTAGCTACCCAGGATATCTCCTAAACCTGCACGGTTTAGGAGATATCCCCTGTATCTGCATGTGCCGACGTCATCGTACGTACGTGCCGTTTGCTTCGGTGAGTGTGCCGTCATCGTGACGTCATCGCGGCTCCGGCCAGTCACAGCGCCGGAGCTGCGATAACCGGAAGTAACTCTGAGGAGAAATGTTGCCGGCCGGTGCTGTGTACAGGCACCGCAGCGGGGGCTTTGATCTCAGGTGAGTATTAAATAATGCGCTAGTATGCTATGCATACTAGCGCATTATGCCTTTGTCTTGCAGGTCTTTTTTTTTCATGCGGGTTTGCAACCACTTTAAGTCATAATGTGTTAGTATGCATGTGCGCGGGAGCCACTGTTTGTGGCACGGCTCTGAAAAAACGGCGTGAGTATGCCGTTCCTTCAGAGCGCATGTGCCTGCTTCATCTAAAGTAAATATATCCTAAACGGTGGACGTTTAGGAGATATTTACTGTACCTATAGGGAAAGCTTTAAATTAGGCTTACCTATAGGTAAAAATCACACAAGGAAGTTTACTCCCACTTTAAGGTAAAAAATGTTTAGGCTTTAGAACCACTTTAAGCTGGTCAATACATGGTTAAATTGTCATTCAAACGTTCGTAGAAAAATCATTCATAGGAACATTCTTTCTTGCCATCATTGGGTCGACTAATTTAGTTCAAAAGCCCTTAAAAACGGAGCTCCACCCAAAAGGGGAAGTCCCGCTTTAGAGAGGAACTGCAGTCTGCTCACATTCTGAAGCTTCCCTCCAACCACTTTGCATATTATTTTATATAAACTGTGATTCTGTAATCGCCAAATATGCTGCAGAAATCTCCCTCCACTGAGTCTGGCTGCATCCATCTTAACTGTAGGCAGCTGAAGTTGCTGCCTGTTCACTTCCTGGATTTACACAGACACATACCTCCAGCCCTGCAGCTCTCATTGGCCCTCTTATGACTCATCCCCCCTCCCTTCCTGGCAAACAAGAGTGAGAGAGCTGTGCATGATGTCATACGCCTAGGCTTTTTACCAGACAAGAAACAGGAAGTGGGCTGTATAAGGTATTTACTGGCAGAAAAAAAATGTTTTACTATCCAAAGATAAAACAACAAGGGCAGAAGATTTAATAGATGGAAAGTTAAAAAAATGACTGACTGACTGACTTTAAAGTGGAGTTCCACCCAAAAAAAAAGGCATTACTGTGCATGAAATAATATAAAAAAACAAAAACATTTGGACATTTTTTTTTACTCACCTCTTAATGCCTGTTGCTATGTGGTCCCTTGAAATCTTCCTCTCCTAGGCTCCTGACGTCACTTCCCTCGGCGCCTCCGCTCGCTACTGCTCGTGGGAGATGTGTGTCATCATTTCCCAGGAGTCAGTGGGCAGCGCCGAGGGCTTCGTTGCCATCACAATGAGGCGGTCACTTCTGACGCCGCCGTCCGTTGTGATGGCCTACCTAGTAGTTGACGGCGCTGCGAGAATGGGGGGGGGGTGCATGCCGGTCGCTCAGCAGCACCGTATCCTGGAACAGGACGCTTGTGGGCTTCACATGCCCACAAGCAAAATTAAAATGAACACCACTTCATTATCAAAGTTCTTTTAGCAGATGAAACCGGACATCGGGGGTACAAATTATACAGAAGATGTGAGTGTTACAATGCCATTGTAAACGCTTGTGAAAGGTTTAAAAAAAAGAAATGTATTGAGGACTCGTTAATCCTCCTCTTGAATAATTGGCACTTTTGAGGAGCGGTGGGGGGCGGGCAGGTACCCGATTTTCACAGGCACCTGCTTCCCACTTCTATTCTGAGCATTTTTTGTAGGATTGGATGACTTTCCATCGTTTCCATCCAACCGCCCCATAGTGAACAGCGGGCTGTGTCCGCTCTGCATCAGCATAGCGGACATTAACCTGTCACCCGCCTGCGCGGCGGGGATCAGCAGAGAGATCCCCTACTGACCAGGCGGATCAGCAGCCGGTGCCTGCCCTGTGTAAAAGGGGCCTTAGAATGGTTGTCAGCTTTCTATTAGACATGTGCAATTCATTTTGTTCCAAATTAGTTTTTTAACGAATTTCAACAAATTAGATAATTCGGAAATATCCAAATTAACGAAAACCCATTTAACAAATTTTTCCGAATATTCGTAAATTTGAAAATTCAAAAATGTGTAAATTCTTACATTCGTAAATTCGTACATTTGCACATTTGTACATTCGTAAATTTGGAAATTCGGAAATTTGTAACTTTGTAAATTCGGAAATCTTAAATAATAATTAACTAATAATAACTTAACTATTACTAACTGTTAAATTCTAGGTATTGTAATTTCCTTTCAAATTTGGCTATTAGTGAACGTAACAAATACAAATTTATCTGAAGTTACAAATTATTCGAAATAACGAATTCCATATCCAAACGAATGGAACGTAATGAATTAATAATAATAAATAATAATAATAAAAACTTTTTATTATTACTATTTATTATTAATTTGTTCTGTTCCATTTGTTTAGATGTGGCATTTGTTATTTCGGATAATTCGTAACTTTGGATAAATTCATATTCGTTATGTTCACTAACAGCCAAATTTGAAAGGAAATTACAATACCTAGAATTTAATAGTTAGTTACTATTTCAGATTTTCTCATTTTTTCGAATTTCCGAATTTTCTAATTTACGAATGTACAAATTTACGAATCTACGAATTTTCTAATTTACGAATCTACGAATCTACAAATTTACGAATTTATGAATGTACGAATGTGCGAATGTACGAATTTACTAATTGCGATCATAACGAATGACCCAAAAAAACTCAAAAAAAGGAATGAAACGAAAACGAACAAATTTTTTGGCAGTGCACATGTCTACTTTCTATTACTAGAATTTATCAACACTTCTCCAAGCCCTTACCTTAGGAATCTTTCACACTAACAATAGCCCTGGTCGCTGTTGCTGTGGCGGTTGCTTTGCACATGGTTACAGGATGGTTGCTTCACAGCCCTATTCACTTGTTTTAATCATGAAATACAGCATTGGGGTATAATTTTTACCACTGCCACTGCCAAAACATTGCAGCAGATGCACAACCCATTCTGGCCACTGTGTTGGGTTGGGGGTGGGTAAAGCACACCTCAACCACCTATTTTTACCCCCACCTTGGCCGCAAGTGTGAATAAGCCCTTAAAGTGGAGTTCTACCCCCCAAAAAATAATTTCATTAATGCGCATGAAAAAAATAATAAAAAAAAAACATTTGGAAAAAAATTTTTTTTTTACTTACCTTTTTTATGCCTGTTGCTATGTGGTTCCTCGAAATCTGCCTCCTTCCGCTCCTGGGCTCCTGATGTCACTTCCCTCAGCGCAGGAAGGGAATATCACCTCTCCCCCCTCCCTCTAGGTAATCATCTGGGACACGTGACCGGTCCCAGATGATTGCGCGGTCAGTCACAGAGCGCGGCTCGCGCATGCGCAGTGGGTGCCTGACCGTGAAGCCACAGCCGGGCAGCCACAGTTAAAATGCCGGCGCCGCTGAGCGGAGGGGGGGACGAGCGGGGCTTTGATCCCCCGCATCGCTGGACCCTGGGACAGGTAAGTGTCCGATTATTAAAAGTCAGCAGCTGCAGTATTTGTCGCTGCTGACATTTATTTTTTTATTTTTTTTTTAAGCGGAACTCCGCTTTAAGGCTTACAAATGCTGATGCTGCGTTTGTCTGGTAAGCCGGTCTGCTACTTCAAGGAGTTGTAAACCTTCATGTTTTTTCACCTTAATGCATTCTATGCATTAAGGTAAAAAAAAAACAACTGGTAGTGATCGGCCTCCCAGCCCCCCCGTTTTACTTACCTGAGCCCTGGAACTTGACAAGCTCTCCCTCTTCCCGGGGTTCTCAGCTCTTAATTGGATAGATTGATAGCAGTGCAGCCATTGGCTCCCGCTGCTGTCAATCAAATCCAATGATGCGGGGGCAGGGCCGAGTCATACATTCGACGGCTATGGACGCCGAATGCTGGACTCGGGAGCGTGCCCGCAATGTAACCACCTCGGGAGAGCGCTTCTCCTAGGGGGTTATCTGATGTGGGGAGGAGCCGAGAGAGCCGCAGAGGGACCCCAGAAGAGGAGGTTCAGGGCCACTCGAAAAACAAAACGAGCTGCACAGTGGAGGTAAGTATGATATGTTTGTTATAAAAAAAAACAAAAACAAAAAACGAACCCTAATGCCGTGTACACACGGGCGGACTTTTCGGCATCAAAGGTCCGACGGTCTTTCCGACTGACTTTTGACGGACTTTGGAACGAACGGACTTGCCTACACACGATCACACAAAAGTCCGACGGAATCGTACGTGATGACGTACACCGGACTAAAATAAGGAAGTTCATAGCCAGTAGCCAATAGCTAACCTAGCGTCGGTTTTCGTCCGTCAGACTAGCATACAGACGAGCGGATTTTTCGATCGGACTCGAGTCCGTCGGAAAGATTTGAAACATGTTCCAAATCTAAAGTCTGTCTGATTTTCAACAGAAAAATTCCGCTGCAGGTCCGATGGAGCCCACACACGGTCGGATTGTCCGACAGATTCGTCCCGACGGACCAGTCCAGTCGAAAAGTCCGCCCGTGTGTACACGGCATTACAATCAGTTTAATAGCAAGATTCACAATCTATGCTTTAATCATCACTCTTGAGGTTTCTATTACTGTCTGAGTTCCTGTTTTGGAAATCTTCGTCACTTTCTGTTTTTGTCACTGGATGGGAAGTGACCCAGACAGTAAAGGGCAAAGGTGGGGGACACAGACAGCAACAATAACTGGACATAGTTTTAAATTCTTTAAGGTGGTATTAAATCCTAAGCTAAATGTAATATATTATCATTTGCAAATCATTAGATGTGGTGGCTGCATTAGTTTTCTTTTTTTTTTAAAGGCTTTTCCCCTCTGTTTTTACCTGGTAATCTGTCCAGTAAGACACCTCCTATATTAGACTGCCCCCACGCTACATGAAAAAGCACAGAAGGCCACTTTGGACAGCAGCATTGTCAGTCTGGGGGGAGGGGAGCGTCATATGGAAAAATTGAATTGAAGCTAAATTCCAGCTAATCATTTTTTAAGCAGGTACAGCAACAGTTATTTTCTTTTTGGTATAAAGGTTTTACGTAAATTAATAAAACCCATCATTATAAGCACCCCTGTCAGTGGTAAATGGCTTGTCTTCTCATCCCTGTAACTGAAACAACTGCAAGAGAGCTTGTTCTTTTGAAAAACAGCAGACTTACTGGCTGGATCCCCAGATAAAAATAGAAGAAAGAAAGTCTAAAAAAACGAATGCAGCCATCACATCTATAAAATAGGAAAGCTTCAAGATAATAAATGTTTGCTTTCAATTTCTTTTCCATTGCAGCAGCCAGTACAGAAACTCCCACTGTCAGCATAATTAAAAATTCAGATGGTGTGTAGGACTTGCCTGTACACTATGTTGCCAAAAGTATTGGGACGCCTGCCTTTACATGCACATGAACTTTAATGGCATCCCAGTCTAATGCCCCGTACACACGGTCGGACTTTGTTCGGACATTCCGACAACAAAATCCTAGGATTTTTTCCGACGGATGTTGGCTCAAACTTGTCTTGCATACACACGGTCACACAAAGTTGTCGGAAAATCCGATCGTTCTGAACGCGGTGACGTAAAACACGTACGTCGGGACTATAAACGGGGCAGTGGCCAATAGCTTTCATCTCTTTATTTATTCTGAGCATGCGTGGCACTTTGTGCGTCGGATTTGTGTACACACGATAGGAATTTCCGACAATGGATTTTGTTGTCGGAAAATTTTATCTCCTGCTCTCCAACTTTGTGTGTCGGAAAATCCGATGGAAAATGTCCGATGGAGCCCACACACGGTCGGAATTTCCGACAACACGCTCCGATCGGACATTTTCCATCGGAAAATCCGACCGTGTGTATGGGGCATTAGTCCGTAGGGTTTAATATTGAATTGGCCCACCCCTTGCAGCTGTAACAGCTTCAACTCTTCAACAAGGCTGTCCACAAGGTTTAGGAGTGTGTCTATGGGAATGTTTGACCATTCTTCAAGAAGCACATTTGTGAGGTCAGGCGCTGATGTTGGACGAGAAGGCCTGGCTCCCAGTCTCCACTCTAATTCATCCCAAAGGTGTTCTATCAGGTTGAGGTCAGGGTTCTGTGCCAGCCAGTCAAGTTCCTCCACCCCAAACTCGCTTATCCACACTATATTGGCAAAAGTATTGAGCTACCCCTCCAAATCATGGAGGGGGGATTATGGTGTGGGGTTGTTTTTCAGGGGTTGGGCTTGGCCCCTTAGTTCCAGTGAAGGGAACTCTTAAGGTGTCAGCATACCAAGACATTTTGGACAATTTCATGCTCCCGACTTTGTGGGAACAGTTGGGGGATGGCCCCTTCCTGTTCCAACATGACTGCTCACCAGTGCACAAAGCAAGGCCCATAAAGACCTGGATGGGCGAGTTTGGGGTGGAGGATCTTGACTGGCCTGCACGGAGTCCTGACCTCAACCCGATAGAACACCTTTGGAAAGAATTAGAACGGAGACTATGAGCCAGGCCTTCTTGTCCAACATCAGTGCCTGACCTCACAAATGTGTTTCTGGAAGAATGGTCAAACATTCCCATAGACACACTCCTAAACCTTGTGGACAGCCTTCCCAGAAGAGTTGAAGCTGTTATAGCTGCAAAGGGTGGGCCAACGCAATATTGAACCCTACGGACTTGCCAACGGGACAAGCTCCGTCGGGATTTCCGACGGAAAAATTTAGAGCATGTTCTCTATCTAAGTCCGTCGGAAATGCCGACAGAAAAAGTCCGATGGGGCATACGCACGGTCAGGATATCCGACCAAAAGCTCCCATCGGACTTTTTCTGTCGAAAATTCTGACCGTGTGTACGCGGCATAAGACTGGGATGCCGATAAAGTTCATGTGTGTGTAAAAGCAGGCATCCCAATACTTTTGACAATATAGTGTATATATATATATAGGAATATGGGTATGTATCACAGTGTACAAAGGAACTTAACCTATTTTCAGCAAATATACAGCTGACCTAACCAGGGATTTTTATCTTTGTCTGGAGTTCCTCTTTAGCTCTGTGGTTGATGTCTAAGCCACAATGCATGTCTGAATAATGAACATTTCTTTGAATTCAGTAGCTTATAACATGTCATATGACTGAATGGGAAACAGAGACAAACTCAGGGAAACAGCAGCAAACCACAGTTTCCTTGTATCACAGTAGATTCCGTTCAGACCGAAACCTGTACATATAGTGGTCGTTCTGCACGCAATTTACTAACAATTATGTTGCTCATTTATTTGTTGGTGTCTGACTCTGCAGATCTTCTTTTTACATTGACTATAAATACTGCACATACCAGAATAAATTATGCAAAATGTAAGCAATCACACGTACGCAGTTTGTTCGAATTTCCCTTTTCGGCTATTTTATTATGTTTTACTGTATTTTTGTATTTTACAAAATGGAAGTGGTGCCTTTTTATTAGTGGCTTAGAAACTTTGGGCCTGCGTGCAAGATCATGAGTTGGGCCCCTTCCTGTGCCCAGGCTCATTTTGGTTAATAATTAAACAGTATGAAGAATATGTAAATCTTAATAATACCCATAAGGGTAATCTGCCGGGCTTTACAGCAAAAACATTAAAATGTGAGCATGACTAGGATAATAAAAGTCTTGGAGCACCTTGGGATAGAAAATAGAAATAAATTCTGCGGGATGTGTAGTGCGCCCTGGGCCCGGCAATTGGTGGGTATAGCAAAATTATGTGTTGCAGTGAGAATGACTTAAAGAGGGACGATTAAACAGAACCTCTGCCTTTTTGTTCTGAGCAGAGGCACTGATCGGATATAACCATTCTTGGGAGCCTTTACATCAGAGTCCTCTGTCCCCCCTCAGAATCCAGCTTTACATTACACTCCCTCCTTTATATCAGGGTCCCCCCTTTACATTAAAAAAATATGTAAAAAACCCAACAATTCATATTTCTGATTTGTGCCTGCTGTACTTGTTTGAAAAGGTATCCTGTTCTCCTTGTACTGCTTCCTTTGTGTGAAATCCCTGTCAGTTCTTCTGCTTTCCTATTTTAAAGCTGACTACACTAGGCATGAGAGCACAGCATGGTCAGTTTTCTAGATTTGCTGAGAACACAGCCTGCTCTCCTCCAATGATCAGACTTGTGCTGACACTCTTTCCACCCTGCACAGTCACTTTGCCACTCTGTTCTGCTGTTTCTCCTCTCCCAGCTATCTGGGCTCCTTATGCAGCCAAGAATGGTATGTGATTACTTATAAAAAAAAAAAAAAGAGAGAGAAAAGTATTTATAATGTTTTTAAATCTACACACATATGTTTTGGCTTTCAATTCTATTTTAAACTAAATGGGTTGTTTTACAAGATGAAGGTTCACATATACGATATACGATCCCTCCTTTGCATCAGGAGACTCCAGGAGACATGCCAGTCACATCCATGAGCACAGGGCCGTCTTTAAGGCAGGGCAAAAGGGGCAGTTGTCCTGGGCCCTGTCATTGTTGTGGGGCCCAAAGCAGCTGCCTCATACTTGCCAACTATCCCAGTTTAAATTCCCTTGTCCCATGAAGTTGTAGCTCTGTGCTGTGTCCCAAAATCTCAGTGTGAAGTGCTGGTACCAATGCTGCCCAGCTCTGCCCTATTGTTGTGTACAGATGACTTACCTGCAGACCCTATGTTTACATGTAAATAACCGGCATTCATATGTAAATAGCGGTGGCATTACTAAGTAAATACATACGGCCGGCGGCATTGATATGTAAATAAAGGCGGCATTCATATGTATATCATGCTCCCCTGCAGTGAGGAGATGATGTGCTGTAACCTCTAGCAACCAATCAATGAGCAGTATTACTGTACAGTAATCTCTAGCAACAAAACATCTTCTGGCCCCTCTTCCTTCCGGGCCGTGTGATTCACCGGAGCCGCGTGATGTCACTCCTGAGCACAGGAGCCGCGATTAACGGCACAGGCTAGGGAAGAAACGTCACTTAGTTTCGTTTCTTCCCCGCGCATGCGCCGTTGGAATTTTCGGCAGACTACAAGTGAAATACCTCCTAAACGGCGCACGTTTAGGAGATATTTCCACTACCTATAGGTAAGCCTTATTCTAGGCTTACCTATAGGTAGAAGTCCAAAAAATGGGTTTACAACCACTTTATTTTTCTTCAGTGAGCATTCTTTATTACAGCGCGGCAGATTGGCAGAGGGCGGGAGGCAGAGCAGGGCTGGACAGAGGCAGACTCCAGGTGAGTTCCTTCTGTTCCTTTTCTGAATGCTGGGGGAAGCACTGGACTAGGCTGTGGTACTCATGAGTGGGCCGTGCAGTATCATTGGTTGCTAAGGTGCAGGCAGCTGGGTGGCAGCCAGCATCCTAGCAACCAATGATGGGGGGGCCTTGCTCTGGAGGCAGTGGAAGAATGCAGAGACCACAGGCAATCCCTGCTGTTCAGGATCCCAATGTGTGCAGTAAGTGAGTGCACAAGTAGGCCCCATGTTCCTTTGGGTCAATGTGCACCAAAAGCAATACACATATCGATGATACACCCCTCCACACACATCTGTGCAACTATGTTCAGCCTGCACTCTAGCCTGCATGCTCACAGTTTTATGTTTAACCCTTTGCGTCCAGATTCCCTTTCCAAACCCAATCATGCCAGCCTGACGTTCATTCTTTCATTTTTATCCAGGCCTTCAACAAACGCTCAGACGCATAGGACAGTCTTAGCAACCAATGCACCAAAAAGGAGGAGCGTCAGAGGGCCATTGCTGGGGCCTTTTAGACAGGAGGGTCCAGCCTCTGACCTCTGCAAAGGACGGGTATCTCACCCCAACCTACAGATCTGCCAATTTACAGTTACTATGGGAGCTTGGCTTGTGGGCATAATTCCTCATGGGAACGTGTCCTCATCCACATAATTCAGCAGAGATGAGTGGCAAAGTGAAAGTAATTAGCTTCTCTACAAGATTGATGGCCTCTTTTACTGCCTAATTTATAACCTCTTCATCAGGAATAGGAGGATTTCTTTTTGCTGTTGTTTATAGCGGGTTGTAAACTTCTCATGAAGATGTGGAAAAGGACGGGGCCGCGTGTGATCTCAGTCTTCTGCAATGTTTTCATTAGCAGCCTTTTGTGCCCCTTGGAGAATTGCCTTAATAACCATCTTCTTATATCTTAATATATCACATGAACATGTCAAGGGAATGATTCAGGGACGGATTTTCCTCTTACTATCATTTTAGTGCTAGACGTGAATCACAGATGTGTCACAGAACCTGACTATTCCCTGTTAGCAGTAAGACAACTGTGATCTGCAAGATCTCGATTTCCAGGGACAAAAAAAAAAAAACATGACACAGCTCTTATTAAAACATTTGTTTTATTATAAAATCATGACACAGCTATTTTATTAAAAAAAATATTATAAATTATGACACAGCTCTTATATTAAAAAAAATATTATAAAATCATTGCACAGCTCTTTTATTATAAAAAATATTTTAAAATTATGGCACAACTCTTATATTTAAAAACATATTATAAAATCATGGCACAGCTCTTTTATTATCATTTTTTTATTATCTTTTTTTTTTAATTATAAAACTATAGCACATATTTTTTATTATTATTATTATTTTTTTATTATAAAACCATGGCACAACTTTTTTTTTTAACAGACTTATATAAGTTTCAAAAAGTGTTATATCTCTCATCCACTGAGAAGGTTGCACTTGTGAACTATGTACAGTATATTATTACAGAGTATCAGCCATAGATCGGAATCCAAAATTCCAAATAAGAACAGAGAGATTTTCAAAAACAGATCTTAAATCCCAGGCTAACAAATCGATAATTGGTAATATAAATGCCATATTATGTTTTTTGCAAAAAATAAATAAATAAATACATAAAATAAATGTTATTGTTTCATATTCAATACAAAATAAACCTAAAACTAGGAGGGCCCTCCACTCAGAGTAGATTAGTACTCATTCATCCAGCTAATTAGCAATATGTGTACCTTGAAGAGCTATAATATGCATTAAATACATTCATTAGTACACAAAAATCCACCAAATAAAGCAATACATACATACCTTTTTTATTCTGTAGGGTCTCTGTGAAAAAAAAATATATATATACTGTTTGGGGTGTTGGAAAAGAACAACAGCATGTAATGTAAAGTCGCTTATACAAACTGACAATATATATATGCATTATACCTTTCTACCCAGCTGGTGGCACTGCAGTGTTATAGTGTGTTATTTTATGGTAAAGTAATAACAGGATGTTCTGTCTATGTTAAGTGCATGTACTTGTATATTATTTTTTCCTGTGTCATGTTTCCTAAAGCTGTAATACATGCATTGCTAATCCTCCATAAAAGTAAAGTATTCTCTGCATTGAACAAGCTTCCAAGCGCATGATTCAATAACCTACTAATAGGTTATGGGCCCAGGCACCCAGCAAACCCAGCAGCACCCAGAGCCACTGGAAATAATTCTACAATGAGTCTGTGAGCATAGCTCCCAACTGTCCCTGATTTCGAGGGACTGTCCCTGATTTGGAACAAAGTCCCTCTGTCCCTCTGTTCCTCTTTCCTCCTCATTTGTCCCTCATTTTGGTCTGATGCATATACCTGTATATAAAATGCACTATTCATCTATCAAAAAATGTTTCCCAGTGCTAAACCTTTCACCTAGTTTCTAAATTGTTGCATTTGTACGTTTCAAAAGCCAATATAAAGGAATAGAAGTGTTAAAAAAATCACTTGTGGGTTTAACTAATAATTATTTTTGTATAATTCTCCTTTAAGGGGGCGTGACAAGGTGTGTGTCCTATGCCTACATACTTTTGCTAGTAGGTGTCCCTCATTCCTATCTCAAAAAGTTGAGAGGTATGCTGTGAGTACTGTACACAAACTGCTGAAAGATGGCAAGTGGTTCAGATGTGAAGTTTGCAATTGCAAACCTGAACAATGCCAATTACAGCTATGGAAGTTTAAACTAGAAATTCTTTTGAGCAAGGATGACTTGTGGCAAGTGCTGAATAAAGACAGGCCCACAGACGGAGCGGCAGAGGGATGGGACAGGAAAAATAGGAAAGCAAAAGCAACCATAAGCTTACTAGTGGAAGATGACCAGCTTATCCACATAAGAACAGAGAAAACAGCCAAAGGAACGTGGACTTCATTACAGAAGCTGCATGAGGGTTCAAGCTTCAACAGCAAATTATTTTTACTAGGAAAGCTGTACAAGATTACAAGAAGGCCAATATGTGACCACGTGAATGCTATTGTCCCGTACCTGGATTGTGAGCCTGACGTGTAGAGGAGAGCCTCTCTTGCTACACCGCTTGTGGGACCCTGAGGTTGAGACAGTAGCCACAGAAGCACGGTGACGGAGGAGTGCCTAGGATCAGTCCAGTATTTGATATGGCTGGATGTTCGTGGCTGGTGATGCAACAGGCAGACCGGCAGGGCTGGGTAGACCAGGGCTGTGGCAGATTGGATCACAGATGTTATAGAAACTGGTGCGATTTGCAGAGCAGAACTGCGGCAGGCAGAGAGGCAGATGCAGAGTCAGGAACGCCAGGTCAGTAGCATTCTGTTGGATCAGGCAGAGCAGCAGGCAGAAGAGAAGTCCAAAACAAGCCGAAGTCAGGGTATCAAGCAGACAAGGTTAGTGAGAGCAAGCTGGGTTCAAGATCAGGGGTCAGCACAGGTAACAGGTTTCAGACACACAGAAGCTGCAGACCAAACAGCAAGGAGTCTTGAGTGCACTCACTTTAAATAGTCCCTTTGGCGCCAATGTTGATGACAGGCGCGTGCTGACACGCCGTGAATGCGCGTGTCTGCTGTGCAATTTCTGCTGCACGGCTATGCCTTTCCTGACAGCTATGCTAGAGATCATAGAGCAGCTGCATTGTTGTTCTGCTCCTCTGCAACCTTCCAAAGACATATACTGCTCTTATTAACGCTTCAGAAACCAAACCCGAGCAGGAGCTGACACTGGAATATGTGAAAGGCAAATTAATCGATTAATATGACAGAAGGAAAGAAAAAACGCACCATGATGGCAAAGCTCTTAAGATGTACAAAGGCACAAAGCACAATGAAGAAAGCAGAACCTGTTTTGCGGATAGAAGACCGGTCACTTAAAAAAGCACTGTTCTATCCGGAAAGCCGAGCAGCGAAAGCTAGAGTTATCCACAAAAGAAAGAGTCTAAGCAATCACAAAGGAAACTGAAGACAGACACATCATGAAGTGGCACCTTTAAAGTGACAAAGATTGGCAAGTCACACGGCTGGTGCATCGACTCGGGTGCAACAAGCCACATGACTAGCGACGAGACCTTCTTCACAAACATTGATTTTAGTGCAGAAGACAAAGTTTTCCTAGCCAACGGGAAAAGCATCACATCCGAAGGTAAAGGCCAGGGCTTCCTGAACTGCATGACACCACAAGGAGGCAAGCAGAGTATCCTTGTAAAGAAAGTGATGTATGTTCCAGAACTAGAAGGCAGCCTTCTATCAGTCAAAAGTCTTGCAAACAACGGTCTCACAGTTAAGTTCCAGGGTGATGAATGCACAATTCACAATAATATGTGATTCCTCACAAAAGGAAAACTGGATGATCACCTATATTCAAGACGGGCAAGCCATTGTAGTTTCTAATGACCTACACCGCAAATGTATTCATTTATGGCATAGGCGGCTGGGACACAGGAGTCCAGTAGCTATACAGGACATTATAAAGAGAGGCTTATCAGAAGATTTGACAATAGCGCCTTGCAAAGTGCACAAGAAATGCAAATGCTGTATTGAAGCAAAAGCCACACATGCTCCCCTTTCACAGACAGAAGAAATAGGGAGTCCGCGCTAATGGGTGCAATTAGAAGCCTAGGTGGGAAGTATATTCCTAAATTGGTAGACTGCTGCCCTCACATACGCTGACTCCACAGAGGGTGGAATGAGCGGAAAAAGTGAAAAAAAGAAAAGTGTGTGAGTGTGGCGCTGTCCCAGAGTTGTAAAAGAAATGTCTGCATATATATAATTTTATTCAAAGTGTCACGTGTGTATTCCCTTAAGTGAAATATGTATGGCAGTTATTACCACTCCTATGGGTTAAAGTGACTGGTGATTTAAACATAAGAAGCATAATGAGTGCAATAAATCGCATCCAAGGTGTCTAGTGCTATATTCCCTCAAAAGGAAAAAACAGTATTAACCACTGCTAAGAGCATGAAGTGGTCTGTGTCTAAACACTAGAAAACACAAAGTTGCAATAAATACATCACACGTGACATGCAAAAAATTCTAAGGTGTCTGATGCTAAATAAATAAATATTAAAATATTGCTCTACAAAGGTTGCAAATAACAAAGTGACAAGTGCCCTATAAAAAGGTCGCTCTAAAAAGTACTAAACACACATGCCATGCAAATGGTTCTATGATAATAAACAGTTCATGTGGGTATATGCCCGGTGCACTATAAGTGAAAAAAAGGCGTCCATTGTAGGATTCCTCAAAGCACACAACAGGTGTTAATCCAGTGCTGGTGTCTCGCGTTGTGATTGTGCAGAGACTCACCAGCTGTATATCCCCTGCAGGGGTAACGAGTAGTCACAGTATGTGCCACTGTGCAGCAGTACTTGGCAAGACCAGGACCAGGATGGAGTGACAACAAGAAAATAAAGGTGTCACAAAATGAGACCAGATGGATCTTCCAGCTGGATACACTTCAACCGTCTGGAATTAACATAGATGTGGATCTCAATTGCTTTCTTACCAATTATTGAGCACCTTTTATAAGAAACCCTCCTTTTCTGATGATAAACGCTCCTTCTCTTTTTTAAAGATAATGCCCTCTCTTTGATGATAATGCTCCCCTTATTGGCTAACAGGTTATTCAAAATACTTTTAGTGTATTCTAACATACACCTACTATCTGTCTTATATAACTGGCACATGATTTTCTGGCCTCGTTTTTTAATATATTTTTTATATATTTTTAAACATATATTTTATTTTTTTTTTATTTTTACGTATATCTTCATAATAAAATATTTTTAACATTTTTAGCATTTTTTAGCATTTTAAATATAACAATTTACCTGTTTGTATATCGTATTGCTAGGATATATGTCATTTCATAAATTTTGAAGAACCACAATTTTAATATTTTAATCTTAATATGGTTTAGTATATTCTGTTGGATATTACTGTTGTCTATATCACTATTGTCTAGGTTTCCTAAGTAAGGGCAAACCATTTACTACACACCATATATTCTGTGCGGTAGAATTGTGCATAAATAACGTAATAGCTACTACTGTGACACACATGCAATGGACCCATATATTAGTAAGGTGTCACCAGGAAATCAGCGCTGTATCAGGCCGTTCCACGGGGATTTAATCACTTCATTGGGACTGCGGGCTTCGGTCTGCATTGTCCCAGGGAAAATGGCTGCGACACACAAAAACATGGCCGCTGGAACACAAACACACACCAAATATGGCCGCTGGAACGCAGGTGCACTACGGACCGCACAGCATATAAGGATAGGGGAGACGATGCAGGGACCACGCTCCCGTAGAAGTCCGTGTGACGAAACGTACGTAGGGCGTGGCCTTTGACTGAACGCCTTGCTGACATCTCCCTGCAAAGCTGACGCTTAGGAACATCTTTGTAAGCATTGTACACCGCTCATTTTTTCCACTACAATGTGAGTACCCTTTTTATCTGACCTAATAAATAGTGTTTTTAAACGGTTTCACACTATGGAATCCTTTCTTCTTATGTCCTTATGATATCATCCTGGTCCTGGTCTTGCCAAGTACTGCTGCACAGTGGCACATACTGTGACTACTCGTTACCCCTGCAGGGGATATACAGCTGGTGAGTCTCTGCACAATCACAACGCGAGACACCAGCACTGGATTAACACCTGTTGTGTGCTTTGAGGAATCCTACAATGGACGCCTTTTTTTCACTTATAGTGCACCGGGCATATACCCACATGAACTGTTTATTATCATAGAACCATTTGCATGGCACGTGTGTTTAGTACTTTTTAGAGCGACCTTTTTATAGGGCACTTGTCACTTTGTTATTTGCAACGTTTGTAGAGCAATATTTTAATATTTAT
Organism: Aquarana catesbeiana; assembly: GCF_042186555.1. NCBI lineage: Eukaryota > Metazoa > Chordata > Amphibia > Anura > Ranidae > Aquarana > Aquarana catesbeiana. Next base: position 69,247,947 of record NC_133325.1, on the reverse strand, counting down.
TTATTTATCACCAGACACCTTAGAATTTTTTGCATGTCACGTGTGATGTATTTATTGCAACTTTGTGTTTTCTAGTGTTTAGACACAGACCACTTCATGCTCTTAGCAGTGGTTAATACCGTTTTTTCCCTTTGAGGGAATATAGCACTAGACACCTTGGATGCGATTTATTGCACTCATTATGCTTCTTATGTTTAAATCACCAGTCACTTTAACCCATAGGAGTGGTAATAACTGCCATACATATTTCACTTAAGGGAATACACACGTGACACTTTGGATAAAATTGTATATATGCAGACATTTCTTTTACAACTCTGGGACAGCGCCACACTCACACACTTTTCTTTTTTTTTCCCCTTTCACAGACGTTTCAAAGAAAAACTACCCACTCCCTGCAGCTCATACACAGTGACGTATACGGTCCAATGAAAACTCCCACGTCAGGCGGGAAGAGATATCTACTGACCTTCATTGATGATTATTCCAGGTACACAACTACTTATCTGATGAAACACAAGAATGAAACATCAGAGAAACTTCAAGAGTTTGTTGCCATGTCTAGCATCAAATTCCAATGCAAACCAGGAATAATACGCATCGACAATGGAGGAGAATGCATAAGCAAAGAAGTGGCCTCATACCTGAAGAGACAAGGAATAGTACACCAGACAACCACACCATACACTCCTGAACAAAATGGTGTAGCAGAAAGGAAAAATCGCACTATTATAGAAATGGGCAGATGCATGTTGTTGGATGCCAACCTACCTCACAAATACTGGGGAGAAGCAGTTATGACTGCAGCCTACCTACAGAACAGACTATCCCCAAGAGCCATTAAAAGTACTCCATTCAAAATGCTATGCATGGATCAAAGCCTGTCATAGGGCACATCAGAGTGTTTGGATGTAGAGCATATACCTATATTCCAAGTGAAAAGCGATCCAAACTGGAGAACAGAGTCATAGAGGGCATTCTAGTAGGCTACAGTGAGCAAACTAAGGATTACAGAATCCTACACCCAAAGACTAGCAAAGTGACAACAAGCCGTAGTGTTTATTTTGATGAAAGCCCATTACCAAAAACACTGATCCCTGAAAGCTGTGAAGTAGATATGTTAAGCAAACCAGAAGAAAAGGTCAACCAAAGGGAATCTGTGCAGGCGTCAGAACAAGAGGTGGAACTCACTTTGACCAAACCAAGTTCCCCACCAGATTCTGTTGAACTGCCTAAAGTCAGAAGATCCACTCGGACTACAAAGGGGATACCACCCCGCAAGCTGTCATACACTGTCAAAGCACACAGCATAATTGAAGCAACATCTTGGGAAGACATAGAAAAACTGCCAAAATGTGAAGCCAATAAATGGAGAAAGGCAGCAGAAGAAGAATTATGCCTCGTACACACGGTCGGACTTTTCGACCGGACTTGTCCGCCAGACCAATCCGACAGACAATCCGACCGTGTGTGGTCTGCATCGGACTTCCGAGGGACCGTTTTGGTTGGAAATCCGACGTACTTTAGATTTGAAGACTGCTCTCTGAGCGCTCCGATGTGACTTATATAGGCGGAGACCCTGCCCCCTTATGCCGTCATAGTCCCTGGGCATGCTGGGACTGTGACGTTTTAGGGGGCGTGGTCACCGGGTGATGTTGACCATGCCCCCTAAAATGTCACAGTCCCAGCATGCCCAGGGACTATGACGGCATAAGGGGGCGGGGTCTCCGCCTATATAAATCACATTGGAGCGCTCAGAGAGCATTCCAGCCGGAGAGAGCGTCGTGTCAACATCAGAAGAAGAGAAGAGGGAAGAAGCCAAGAAGCCAGAAGCCAGAAGTCCGGGCCCCCGCTAGCAAAAGAGCGTCATGAAGATAGCGGAGGAGCCGGCAGAAGAACTGGAACACCGGAAGCAGAGGTCAGAGAGAGCGGAGAAGAACCAACCGGACGCCGGGAGAAGAGGAACCGGTCAGAAGAAGACCCCCGAAGCCGGAAGAAGACTCCCCCGGAGCTGTCTAATAAATTACTTTAAAAACCTGTGTAGTGTGTTTTATTATTGACACTTTTTTCCTAGGTAAATGGGTAGGGGTATCATGTACTCCATACTCATTCACATAGGGTGGGGGGCCGGGATCTGGGGGCCCTCTTATTAAAGGGGGCTCCCGGATTCCGATAAGCCCCCCGCCCGCAGACCCCGACAACCAACGGCCAGGGTTGTCGGAAAGAGGCCCTTGTCCTCATCAACATGGGGACAAGGTGCTTTGTGGTGGGGGGGCCCCGCAGGGTGCCCCCCTCCCCCAAAGCACCCCCCATGTTGAGGGCATGCGGCCTGGTATGGTTCAGGGGGGGCGCTCGCTCGTCCCCACCCCCTTTCCTGACCGGCCGGGCTGCGTGCTCGGATCGGGGTCTGGTATGGATTTTGGGGGGGACCCCACACCGTTTTTTCGGCGTGGGGGCTCCCCTTAAAATCCATAGCAGAGCTAAGGGCCTGGGATGCCCCGCGACGGGGCTCACAAGGTGTCAATCTCGCCGATAAAAGCAGCGAGATTGACTTCCTTTTCTAGTCCTGTTGTACCCGAGTCACGTTCAAAATGAACGGACTTGTCCGTGTGTGGGCAAGTCCGTTCATTCTGAAAGTCCGGCGGAAGTCAGTCGGGAAGACCGGATTCCGGAAAGTCCGGTCGTGTGCAGGCAAATCCGTCCATTCAGAAAGTCCGGCGGCAAGAACGTCGGACCTAGCTTCCCAGAAAGTCCGACTGTGTGTACGAGGCATTAAAGTCACTTCAAGAAAATAAAACCTGGACACTCACAGAGCTTCCTCCTAACCATAAAACTTTAGGAATCAAGTGGACTTTCAAAGTAAAGTCAGACGCAGAAGGGAATATTATCCACAAATACAGGGCCTGACTAGTTGCCAAGGGTTACTCCCAGAAATTCGGTGAAGATTACGATGAAACATTCGCTCCCGTCGTAAAACACTCCACCATCAGAGCGCTTCTTAGCGTTGCAGCCTGGAAGGGCATGAAAGTGAAACACCTACATGTTAAAACTGCTTTCCTATATGGAGACATTAAAGCGGAGTTCCACCCACTTTTGAAAGGTGGTCATAAATGAAAGACCATCTCTCGCTCATTTTTGGCTAATTATAATATTTTTTTTTCTTATAACTTACCTTTTTATGAAGTACAGCCTGTACTTCCGATCCATCCAGTCCACAGCGCAGGACATCATATCCTCTTCTTCAGCGAGCCTCCCGATATTTTCTGGGACATGTGTGGGTCCCAGAAGACTGGCAGGCCATTCACAAAGCGCCGCGCTTCTCCCGCATGCACAGTAGGAAACGGGCAGTGAAGCTGCAAGGCTCCACTGCCTGTTTCCCTTAATTTGAATGGCAGCACCTGCACCCGATCTGAAGGACGGATCGGCCTCGGGGGGCCGACATCGCGGGCTCCCTGGAAGGTAAGTGTCCTTATTAAAAGTCAGCAGCTACAGTGTTTGTAGCTGCTGACTATAAAAAAAAAATTGCGGGTGGAACACCGCTTTAAGGAAGATTGCTATATGGAGCAACCACCAGGGTTTGAGCAAGAAGACAACCTTGTGTGTAAATCAAGGAACTAGGGAACATTAGCTACTATATGGGAATCCAAATAGAGAGAGAAGAAGATGGACGTTATCTTCTCAACCAATCTCAGAAAATCTCTCAAATCTTGGAACAATTCCATATGCAAGATGCAAAGGAAATTAAAACTCCTATGGAACCAGGCTATCTAAAGAGAAATGAAGCAGTAAACTTGCTACCCAAAAATGACAAGTATCGCAAGCTGCTTTACGTTGCCAGTGTGACAAGACCAGACATAACCGCAGCAGTGGGCATGGAATTGCTGCACTTCTCTCTTCTGTCCCTGGCCTGGTGGCTGGCGACATTAGATAAGACAAGGGCATAGCAAGGACAGATTATGAATAAATGGGTTATCTCAGCCAATGGGCAGGGATCTTTTTGGGTCCCTCGGTCTGCTGGGAGAGCCTATTTATGTGGAGTCAGGTGATCAGGGTTCTGTGCCACTGGCACAAAACCTAAGGCCTATCCCGGGGACATCTGGCTGCTAGACTGTCTGAGGGCCTATCCAGAAGCAGGAAAAGCAGCGTAGGGTTGGGACTGGGGGCTTGAAGTCCAACCAGAAGTAACGGTTATGCCGGCTGGGGAACCCGTTGTGATCGGAGGTAGAGGGGAAGCTGTCGCCACTATGGGACCATCCACCTTGTTACCAGAGAATACTGTGAGTAAGCTGAGGCCAGTACCAGAGCAAACTTCTCGCCAGCTGGGGACGGTGAAGAAGTAGGAAAACTTCAGCAAGTACCAGGTCCGGGACTCTTAAGGATAGCAGAGGTGACACTTGTGGAGCATCAGTGAGTGCCAAGTCAGGGACCCAGCGGGACAGCAGAGGTGACGCTTGTGGAGCATCAGTGAGTGCCAAGCCAGGGACCTAGTGTGTCCGCAGGGGTGAAGATTGAAGAGAATCTCTGTGTGCCAAGCCAGGGACCCAGCAGGACAGCAGGGGTGACACTTGAGGAAGATACTGAGTGCTACCAGTGGAAGAACTCAGGGGGATCCAGTGGCTAGTGGGTCTGAAGTCTAGTGAGAGAGATTGGGAGCTCGTCGAGTGAAGACCCACAATATGTGATGGTGGGGTAAACTAAGAACTGTTCGTATTGCAAATAGTTGACTTCAATTGCCGTTAGTAACTACTACAAGCTTTTTTCCATAGGAGACAGTGGTCCTACCTATACAGAAGTGTTGTCCGACTGGAGGCCTTCACCGCTATAGCTGTCTACCTATAGAAGTCTCTGAGTCTGACATTTAACCTTGCATCTACTTAAGGGTGTCCTGGCCCTAACCCTCTCGCCTACCGTTCTGTTTAAGAGACAATAAATCTAATTTTGCATTCTAAAAGTGTCTGGCGCCCACCCAATCTTACATTACACCCACCATGCCTTGAAACCCACTCTACATGAAGGATGTCAGCTGTCCCTAACTCTGGAGGTCACCATTAGGCCTCGAAGGGCCCAGGACTTTGCTACATTATTATTATTCTTATATAACATTACATATTTAGGATTTGCTTCCTGCTTAGATCATAATAAAAGATTTACTTAAAGAAGCTGTGTGACCTTGCTTATTCAGACAGTGATAGCGTCTTTGTAAAGGGACCCCTCCCTTACATACTAAGGGTCCTTTCACACAGGCATGTACGGACTCCACTTTGCTCAGCAGGGATCGATCCGCTGATCCCCGTTGAGCAGACGGATGACAGGTCCGTCTTCGCTCACTGTGCGGAGATGGATCTGTGAAAGCCCCGCTGTCCTCTATGGAGATCTGATGAAAATGGACCGCCTGTCCGTTTTCATCTGATCCAATCCCATCAGATTCTCCAGTCGGATGGAAAATAGGGTTTTCATCTGTCTGGATTTCATGGACAGGATCGGATCGGATATCGGTGGATGTCAATGAACATTTCACTGCCTAAAAAACTGACAGGCGGACCTGATCGGAAAGCCTGTGTGAAAGGGCCCTAATACTTACCTTGCCATTCCGCCCCTGCAGAACAATAGCTGGTGATTACAGATATTAGGGAGAGAGTTACCTTCTCAAACATGGCAGTGCTCGGGTTTAGCAGCCAATCCTGAGCGCTGTCACACTGCCACAGTAGAGACATCATCAGTCCACTTAGCGTCCAACACCAGCTGACACTGCAGCAACATCGGCCCATTGCGAAAGGGTTCATTCATACTGCTCAATTGTGAAATAAAATGTATCAATCATTACTATTATATTGGAAATAACTATATAAAATACTCCAGCGCTAACAAGTATGTGCTCAGTGAAAATATATAACCATAAGAATGCTGCTGGCACAAAACATAGGATTCACACCTCACCTATATATTACAGCGTAAGAATAACAAACTGAATAACAAACTGTGCCTGCACAATAATCTATTTACTATAATCCTCAAAGTGTAAAATCAATAAATTGCAATTTGTGTAGAATACCAACAATTTTCAAATGCTCAATAAAGTGCTTTCTGTGCCATAATTACAGTATGTGCAATTCATAATCAATGTGGATCACATCAAAAATATTATAATTGAAATTAAAATTATAAACAGTCCATTCAAAAAAATATATCAGTGTCCTGTGTCCATTTTCATTATTATGCTATATTTTCGCAGCAGAAAATAATAGAAGAATATAAAAAGTGTGCATATATAACATTTTCCCCACCAGTGGGTAATATGGGCTTGCTTGTATTTGTAGTGTGCTTATCCCTCCACCATTATAATACTGCCCTCACCTCACAAGATGGACCTAATATATATCAGGTCAAACACGCTTTTACCTCTTTATATAGGGTTATTATGCTCTTTAATATGTGTCCTTCCAGGTAAGTATAGATCTCTCATTACTGGTGCATAAGATTCTTCATCATCTATCCTTAGCAACTACTTTTTTTTTACTGATTTTTGTTTAGTTCCATTTTTTTTATCCATTCATTTTTATTTTTTTTTGTTTTTTATGACTTTGTTCTTTTAATAATCTTGTGTTGAATTGAAAATTGAAAAAAATGCATGACATTTTTTTTAAAAAAGTGCCTATATTAAATTTGTAAAGAACTTTACTATGCTTTGTATCAGAATTGTAATTGTACCATCAAATTAAATGGCAAAAAAAAAAAATAGAATAAGATTGTGGGTGATTTCACACTATACTGTATGTCGTGACAGAAGTTTTACCGTCCGTTACTGCAGGGACAAACAGGAAACAATTGTTTCCTATGTGTCTCATTCACACTCCAACACAGCCTGGTGCATTTTGCATTTTGCTGCATCGCACTGCTGTACATTGCCGTGAATGAAGTGTACGTCTTCTACACTTCAAATAAAATTCATAGGAAGCAAAACAAAAACAAAACCAAAAAAAAACCAGGGAGCTATGTGATTCTCTGAATAGCGCACCACACTGCCCCCTACCAAAGCTGGCAACGAAGGGTTATCGCAAAGCTAAAGCACTACGGCAGCTCTTCATTTTTTTTTTCCCCGCAAATTTACACTTATATTTTTTTTCTGCAGCAAGTTATCTCTTGCCATCACTGTCCCTTCGGAAAAATTTCCCTTAAAGGAGAAGTACAGCCAAAGCTCGTTTGCCTGTACTTCTCCTATGGATCACAGGAGTGCAGTCCGTTCTGACTCATTTTCAACCGACAGCAGGCCGAAGCCAACTGTGCTGAGGTCAGAGAGCCGGTCCAGGCTTAAGCAAAATCGCAACAATGGAGTCAGAATCTGGTCACATGCCTGGACGGACACCCGGCACAGCCTCTCAGCAAGCCGCTAAGAGCCTGAGCCGGCTGCTCCTGCCACAGGCATCTGCAGGTAGGGGCAAGGGGGGGTGAGTGACCCCCCTGGAAACGGCAAGGGTCCGTGGCCGCATCTGTAGCTGTGCTGACTCTCTGGGTTTGTGCGAGTCGGCTCCACAGCAGTTGCTGCTCTGTCATTGAGCTCTTTACTTCCACCTCTGGCTGCTTCCTGTATGTGCCCCCCTCATGTGTGCTGTAATGTACATGTGGAAACACGAATTGGGACAAGGAAGACCACCTTGTGAGTAGAAGTGAAGGGAGGAGGCTGTTTGTGTACAGGGTGGGGGGGGGGGGAGCAGAGCTGTGTGTGTGCTTACAGATGTGTGTGTAGGGGCCTGACATATATACAGATGAGGGGGGCAGCTGAGTGTATACAGGTATGATCAGTGAAGGGGGGGTGCCAGATATAGGAAAGATCATATATGTCCTGTATACAGCTATATACACCCTTCTTCCTTCCTGTATTCCTCCATCATCACTGACTGCAGATATATATCATCTGTCCTGTATATACAGTGGGGACGGAAAGTATTCAGACCCCCTTAAATTTTTCACTCTCTTACATTGCAGCCATTTGATAAAGTCATATAGGTTAATTTTTTTTGCTCATTAATGTACACACAGCACCCCATATTGACAGAAAAACACAGAATAATTGACATTTTTGCAGATTTATTAAAAAAGAAAAACTGAAATATCACATGGTCCTAAGTATTCAGACCCTTTGCTCAATATTTAGTAGAAGCACCCTTTTGATCTAATACAGCCATGAGTCTTTTTGGGAAAGATGCAACAAGTTTTTCATACCTGGATTTGGGGATCCTCTGCCATTCCTCCTTGCAGATCCTCAGCCATTTTTAGGTCTCTCCAAAGATGCTGAATTGGGTTTAAGTCAGGGCTCTGGCTGGGCCATTCAAGAACAGTCACGGAGTTGTTGTGAAACCACTCCTTCGTTATTTTAGCTGTGTGCTTAGGGTCATTGTCTTGTTGGAAGGTAAACCTTCGGCCCAGTCTGAGGTCCTGAGCACTCTGGAGAAGGTTTTCGTCCAGGATATCCCTGTACTTGGCCGCATTCATCTTTCCCTCGATTGCAACCAGTCGTCCTGTCCCTGCAGCTGAAAAACACCCCCTCAGCATGATGCTGCCACCACCATGCTTCACTGTTGGGACTGTATTGGACAGGTGATGAGCAGTGCCTGGTTTTCTCCACACATACTGCTTAGAATTAAGGCCAAAAAGTTCTATCTTGGTCTCATCAGACCAGAGAATCTTATTTCTCACCATCTTGGAGTCCTTCAGGTGTTTTTTAGCAAACTCCATGCAGGCTTTCATGTGTCTTGCACTGAGGGGAGGCTTCCGTCGGGCTACTCTACCATAAACCCCCGACTGGTGGAGGGATGCAGTGATGGTTGTCTTTCTACAACTTTCTCCCATCTCCCGACTGCATCTCTGGAGCCCAGCCACAGTTTGGGTTCTTCTTTACCTCTCTCACCAAGGCTTTTCTTCCCCGATAGCTCAGTATGGCCGGACGGCCAGCTCTAGGAAGGGTTATGGTCGTCCCAAACATCTTCCATTTAAGGATTATGGAGGCCACTGTGCTCTTAGGAACCTTAAGTGCAGCAGAAATTTTTTCGTAACCTTGGCCAGATCTGTGCCTTGCCACAATTCTGTCTCTGAGCTCTTCAGGCAGTTCCTTTGACCTCATGATTTTCATTTGTTCTGACATGCACTGTGAGCTGTAAGGTCTTATATAGACAGGTGTGTGGCTTTCCTAATCAAGTCCAATCAGTATAATCAAACACAGCTGGACTCAAATGAAGGTGTAGAACCATCTCAAGGATGATCAGAAGAAATGGACAGCACCTGAGTTAAATATATGAGTATCACAGCAAAGGGTCTGAATACTTAGGACCATGTGATATTTCAGTTTTTCTTTTTTAATAAATCTGCAAAAATGTCAACAATTCTGTGTTTTTCTGTCAATATGGGGTGATGTGTGCACATTAATAAGAAAAAAAAATGAACTTAAATGATTTTAGCAAATGGCTGCAATATAACAAAGAGTGAAAAATTTAAGTGGGTCTGAATACTTTCCGTCCCCACTGTATATAGCTGTATACAGGACAGATGATGTATAGCTGCAGTCAGTGATGATGGAGGAAGGTCTCTATATACAGGTAGCTGTATATACCCACCTTCCTTCCTGTATTTAGAGACCTTCCTCCATCATCACTGACTGCAGATATACATCATCTGTCCTGTATACAGCTATATACACCCACCTTCCATCCTGTATATACTAATACCATTCACCCCTTCTATATACACATACTGTACACCCTCCATACTGTACAGGCCACATTTGACGGGCACATGCCTGCGCTTTATGTGATATGACTAACCCCCTCCCGTTCATGACACTGTCGAAAAGGGGCGGAGCATGGGTGACCTTAAAATGATGCCCCCCCCCAAAAAAAAAGTTCTGCGGACACCCATGGCTCCCGCCATGGGGGGCAGAGAGCAGAGACTGATAGTCACCAGCTCTCTGCTTAAGGAGCTCTGATAAACAAGTGATTGGCGGTGTTAGATCGCTCGGTTCTCAGTGGTGTTAGAGCCGGCTGGGAACAGATGAAGTATCCACCTAGGTAAGTATGAATCTTAACCACTTACGGACTGCTGCACACTTATATACGTCCTAACTTTGAAGAAGAATATCATTGTTATGACAGCAGCTAGCTGCCATAAGCCTGGTATCCTTCTTCTTCTTCGGCCGGCAGTCCGCTTTCAGATAAAAGTGGTCTCTGCGGCGGATTCGCCACAATATCACTTTTATCGGCGGTGGGAGAGGGGCCGCGCTCCTTTGCCACTTAATGGATCCATGGGCAACGGCGGAGGCTATCGAATGTTTCCCCTTCCTGGGTATGGAGACAAGTAAGGGGAAGATGGCCCCCACCCGTCTCTATAACATTGCATTTTAGTGTATATATGAAATGTGAGGTCTTTTTGACCCCAGATCTCATATTTAAGAGGTCCTGTCATATTTTTTTTCTATTACAAGGGATGTTTACATTCCATGTAATATGAATAAAAGTGACCCATTTTTTTCTAAAAAAGAACAGTGTAAAAATGAAAAAATAAAAGGTAAAATAAATAAGAAAAACATTTTTTTAAACGCTGAGCTCGCGTGCAGAAGCGAACGCATACGTGAGTAGTGCCCGCATATGAAAACGGTGTTCAAACCACACATGTCAGATATCACTGCGATCGGTAGAGCGAGAGCAATGATTATCGCACTAGACCTCCTCTGTGGCTCAAAACATGCAACCTGTAGAATTTTTTAAACATCGCCTATGGAGATTTTTAAGGGTAGAAGTTTGTCACCATTCAACGAGCAGGCGCAATTTTGAAGCGTGACATGTTGGGTATCAATTTACTCAGCATAAAATTATCTTTCACAATATAAAAAAAATTGGGCTAACTTTATTGTTGTCTTATTTTTTAGTTCAAAAAAGTGTATTTTTTCCAAAAAAGTGCGCTTGTAAGACCGCTGCACAAATACAGTGTGACAGAAAGTATTGCAACAACCGCCATTTTATTCTCTAGTATGTTAGAAAAAAAAGTGTATAATGTTTGGGGGTTCTAAGAAATTTTCTAGCAAAAAACTGTTTTTAACTTGTAAACAACAAATCTCAAAAAGAGGCTCGGTCCTTAAGTGGTTAAAAAAAAAATCCCATACATCTCTTTTAATTCCCTGTCCCAGAGATGTATCAAGAGGAATTTCCCCTGAACTAAGGAAAATTTCCATCTTTTAAAGTTATCTCCTGAAACCGGTATCCAAAATCAAGGAATTTCCCTTACCTCTTGTTCTGGTAACAACTTTGAATTTCCCCTAATTTTCTGTTTTGATGACCTATGGGGACTAGGAAAAACAGAAGTATGAATCTACCTAGCAGGGACATAGACAGTAATAAAATTCTAAACCGTCCAACCGCTCTGCAATTTAAAACAAAAAAAAAAAAAAAGAAGAGAGTAGCCTTACATACACTTTAACATTTCCTTTATTCTCCTGTCCCAATACAGTATCAGTCCCCATTCTATGACAACTCTTTAAAGCAGAACTTCACTCTTTCCTTGTCAAAAGAAGTTTATTGAGTATACAATGTTATAAAGATACATAAAGTAAGTTTACAAGGATCTATAAAGTAAGCTCATTGTTTTACAGTAGGGTTTATATAGGTAAATATCATGAAATTTCAAATATTAAACATTGGGTTCACGTAAACCTAAATTAAAGATATATATAATTCCCTTAGTTACTTTTGTAGGTATTTAAATGATTTATACCTACTATACATATTGTTTACAGGTAGAGTGTATATAGGTCAAATAAATTCTGATAATGAGCTTTAATCGTAAGGTGGAGAAAAGGAAAGAGAAAGAAGAAAAAGGGTAGAAAGGTAGAGGTATGGTCCACAAGGTTGTCCCGCTCGTCAGTTTATTATTCTTTTTAGTTCTCTTTGAAGCCTTAGAATGGGTGTCTCTGTAAGTCATTTAATCTGTTACCATGGCAACAGGACAGAGTCATTGAAATTTGACAAGAACTGTTGTTTTATCCAAGGATGCCAAAGTTTTTCAAATTTTGGAATTTGATTTTGATCGATGGCTACCATCTTAGCATGGGACATTGTATTATTCATTCTGTGAATTGTTTCTGCTAGTACCAATGTAGGAGATTTCCATGCCTTGGCCACTGTTTGTTTTGCAGCCGTTATTAGTTGGATCATAAGTTTGAATTGAGAGAGTGTTAACCATTCCGGTTTTAGATTAAGTAAAGTTAAATATGGATCTGGTTGTATTATTTTTTAAAATATTTTAGATGCAATCACGAAGACTTCCTTCCAGAAGGTTTGGATTACTGGGCACGTCCACCATATGTGTAAATATGTGCCTATTTCTGGGCATCCTCGAAAACAAAGAGCTGAGGTATTAGGTGAATATTTTGCCACTCTAGCGGGTACAAGGTACCAGCGAGTTAGGACTTTATAATTTGTCTCCAGTGCTAAGATGTTGGGTGAAGATGACTAATGGGGCGTACACACGGTCGGACTTTTCAACTACAAAAGTCCGACAGCCTGTCCGACAGACTTTCGACGGACTTTCGACGGACTTGCGGCGGACTTTCTAACGAACAGACTTGCCTACACACGATCACACAAAAGTCCGTTGAATTCTTACGTGATGACGTACACCGGACTAAAATAAGGAAGTTGATAGCCAGTAGCCAATAGCTGCCCTAGCGTGGGTTTTTGTCCGTCAGACTAGCATACAGACGAGCGGATTTTTCGACCGGACTCGAGCCCGTCGGAAAGATTTGAAGCATGTTTCAAATCTAAAGTCCGTCGGATTTGAGGCTGAAAAAGTCAGTTGAAAGTCCGGAGAAGCCCACACACGATCGGATTACCAGCCAGCTTTAGTCCGTCAACGTCCGTTGGACTTTTGTAGACGAAAAGTCCGACCGTGTGTACGCGGCATTAGATGTGAGCCATATGTTAGACCAGTCCGTGTCTTCTAAAGTTCGTCCCAGGTCCTCCTCCCACCTCTGAACGTAAGAGGGTCTATTAAGGTTTGCTACTCCATATAATTGATTATAAAGTGATGAAATTGTACCTTTAGCAAATAGATCTTTTGTACAGATTGATTCAAAAATGGATAATTGGGATAATGGTGTATCCCCCTTTAGGAATGGTGTATAGAAATTTTTGATTTGGAGATATCTAAATATCTCAGAGCTTGGTAGATCATATTTTTCTCTAAGCGATGGGAATGAAAGGAATGATTTAGATGCTATGAAGTCATTTAGTGTCTGAATGCCTGATGTTGTCCAAGCTTTAAAAGAATTTGGATAGATCCATGCCGGGTAAAAGGCCGGATTTCTGATAAAAGAAAGGAGAGGATTGTGTGGAGATTGTAACTGATATTTGGTTTTTAGTTTATCCCAGAGAGATAAGAAGTGTTTAGTTATGGGATTATGAATTTTAAAGCGGTCTTTAGGATCAAGCCATAATAAATTTGATATTAATTGAGGGTCATTTTCTGAAGCCTCTATAAATACCCATAATGGGATTTCCTGTTTTGCATGGTATTTGGACAGACTGGCCAAATGTGCTGCTCTGTAGTAGTTAGTAAAATTAGGGTATCCCAGGCCTCCTTTATTTTTGGGAAGATGTAGTGTGTGTATAGGTATACGTGGTTTAGAAGAGCCCCATATAAATGAAGTTGCTCTTTTTTGTACTATTCTCAAAAAATAGGAAGGAATTGGAATAGGGAGGACTCTGAATAGATAAAGCAATTTGGGTAGAATAGTCATTTTGATTGCATTAATCTTCCCTATCCAGGATAAAGGAAGTTGCGACCATTGTTTTATTAGATTTGTGATCTGTCTTAATACAGGAGGATAATTGGTTGAGAATAAGTCAGAATGAGATGCTGTTAAATTAATTCCAAGATATGGGATTGATTTTTCTGCCCATGTGAATGGGAGTGCAGCCCTAGCCGGGATCAATTCCATGTTTGTGAGTGAAATATTAAGCACTAGGCATTTCTTAGGATTAATCATAAGGCCGGATAGGGCTGCAAATCCATCAAGAGCTGGTATTAAGTTAGGACCAGAGACCTGTGGTGATGATAGAAAAAGTAATATATCATCTGCAAATATACATAATTTGTGTGTAATACCTCCTACTTCAATGCCAGTTATAGTTTGGTTTGTTCTGATATATTGGGCCATGGGTTCGAGTATAAGGGCAAATAATAAGGGAGATAATGGGCAACCCTGTCGGGTACCTCTTTCGATATTAAAGGCTTCAGATTTGTATCCAGCATATTTTATATAGGCTTTGGGTTTATTATATAATGCTTTGATCCATGTTAAAAAGTGGGGTCCAAAACCCCATTTTTGTAATGAATATTGCATATATTGCCAGGATACTGTGTCAAATGCCCTCTTAATATCGAGAGATAGAAAACATAAAGGGATTTTCCGTTTTTTAGCAATATGTGCCAATAACACTGCCCTGCGTATATTATCGCCTGCCTGTCTATTTGGCATGAAGCCTACTTGATCTCTATGTATTAATTTTCCTATAATGCTATTGAGGCGTTTTGCTATTATTTTTGCTAATAATTTAATATCGAGGTTTAACAGAGACATAGGCCGATAATTCACACAGAAGTATCATCAGAAAGGGGTTTTGGGATCATACAAACAATTGCCATTAGTGTTTCTTGCCGAAAAGAATGTCCATCTAGAAGTTTGTTAAAAGTTTCAGTGAGAATGGGAGAGAGTATTTCTGAGAATGTTTTATAGTATAAAGCCGAGTAGCCGTCTGGGCCTGGTCTTTTGTTAAGTTTTAGGTCTTTTATGGCGTTAGCAACTTCATCTATAGTTATAGGCTCATCCAAACTGCTTTTTTGATTCTGAGATAACTCAGGTAAGGTTATTTTTGAGAAGAAGGATTCAGCCTCTGTAGGATTAAATTCATTGTTTGTCTTGTATAAAGTTGCAAGATGTGAGTGAAATTTATGGACTATTTTAACTGGATTACAAGTGTAAACATTTTTTGATCATTTCAAACGTATTGGTTTGAAAGATTTGTTAGTTGAATTTAATGCCCGTGCCAAATATGTACCAGGTTTGTTTGTATTCATGTAGAAATTGTGTTTGGAGCGTTTGAGGGATTTATCAACTGACTCAGTGAGAAAAGGATCGTATTCCCATCTAGATTTTTCCAGATGAGATTTTGTACTCTGAGATGGATTATCTTGAAATGATATGTAGGCTGCATTAAAATTGAGTTCTAGTTTTTTTGCTAGATTTTTGCGTTCCCGTTTAAATAGTGCCATTTGTCTTTGTATTGTACCACGCAAGACAGGCTTATGAGCTTCCCACAGTGTTATTGGGGAGATGTCTGTTGTATTATTAATTGATATGTATTCCTTTAAAGCTTGTTCAATGGCCATCTGATGTAGTGGGTGTTTGAGCATTATGTCCGGTAAGTACCACGTTGGGTCATGCGCTTTTGGTATGGCTGAGGCTATAGTAGTGTATACTGCATTATGGTCAGACCACGGAATCGGAATTATATCTGATGCAATAATTTCTGGTATCATTCCTATTGTTAGAAAAATATGATCTATTCTGGTGAAGGTTTGATGAGGGTGCGAGAAATAAGTGAATTTCTTTTTCATTGGGTTACTTTCTCTCCACGAATCTACCAGATTGTATTTGGAAAGAAGTTGAGAAAAAGGTAATCTAGAGGTTATTTTGGATGGTGTAAAAGGTGATTTATCTAGAAATGGGAGGAGGACCTGGTTCGAATCCCCACACATTATCACTGTTCCTATTTTGTGTGTATTAATCACTTGTAATATATGTGAGAGGAATGGTGTAGGTTGTTTGTTAGGAGCGTAGTAGGAAATCACCGTGATTGCTGTATCCATTATATAACCCATGAGTATCAGGTATCTACCTTCTGGGTCTTTAATTTCTGATGATAAGGTGAATGGTGTGGATCGGTGAAATGCAATTAGAGTTCCCCTTTGCTTGGTACAGGCAGAAGCCGTGTAAATTTGTTGATAAAAAGGAGAACTATATTTTGGAGTAATATCTTTGGTGAAGTGTGTTTCTTGGAGGCATACTATGTGAGCCTTCTTGTTATGGAAAGTACGGAAGGCTTTGTTCCTTTTTTGAGGGACATTTATTCCTTGAACATTCAGGGAAAGTATATTCAGTGGTGCCATGACAACAGATCAAATAGTTTTGACTTACTTTTTGTTATGCAGAGCTGACTGCGCAGATCAACCTGTGCGGACTGAAGAGATGAATAGATAGAAAAGAAACCAGTGAATTCTGGAGTAAAGAGTAAACAAAAAACATATGAGATTAGATGATACATTGTATAAATTATTTTTTGCAAGTAATCACAATTTACCCGTGAAAGAGAATAAATATCTCTCTCAGGGGAATAAGTGCCTTCGTCACACTCCCTCATAATATGGTTGGGAGAATGAGGAGGGCTAATGGGGGTACACAGATCTTCCGCTTACAGGAGAGAAGTGCTATGTCAAAAGACATCAAAATGATGTTTCATTAATTGGAGTGCAGAATATAGTTTTTGTTGAAATTATTTATTCCAGGGTGGTTGTATATGGTTAGTCTTGCCCTAGGCTAAATAATTCAGTTAGAAAGGTACTGTTAATAACTTTGGTATTGATGAAGATAGTTTGAATTATTTTGGGATTTTAACCCTTTTGGAGTAAACAATTACATATTTTATTCATATGTAACTGTTTAGATATGTTAACTCATAAAATTGAGGTTGTATTGCTTCAGATTAGAATAAACAAAAACATAATTCTAGGAACTAGTTAAGTAATAATATATTAGTTTTAAGAAAAGAAAGAAAAAGCTTCCATTACTTCTGGATTATTGAACATATTTGTCCTAAAAAGTAATAAATCTATTGTTATTACCTGATAATATATAACTGAACAAGAATTTCCTTATTTCACTTATATATTCTAAGGCTATATGAATCAGAAGTAATAAGAAATATAACTGGAATGTAACATGATCCCACACAGTGTGTGACTATCAGAATGCAGTTACATTCAGTTATAAATACAGGTTTTTTATAGAGAACCATCTCTTAGTATAATAAATGAAGAGATATCAGGAATTAGGATGTCAGTCCATTGAATCTTCTTGGTCCATGGATGATGTGGCATAACGGCCTCTTTTGTGAGAATGATGATTCCCATTTTGTTCTGAAATTTTCTGAGTGCTGCCTGAAGGTGAAGATGATGCCATTCTTCTGCGTGTGGGAGAGTTGCTGCTTGTGGGTTCTGTCAGATTTAATTTTAAAAGGGTTTGTTGTAGTTCATCTGCTGATCTGCTTCTGTAAATTGTACCTTGGTAGTTAAATCTGACTGAAAAGGGGAAGCCCCATTGATACATAATGTTGTGGCGTTGCAGTTCCATTAGTTGGGGTTTCATGGATCGTCTTTTAGTAATAGTAAGTTGGGATAGGTCAGCAAAAATTTGATAATTGTGTCCTTGAAAATGAAGTTCCTTTTTTTCTCTTGCAGCAATTAGTATTTGTTCTTTCGTTCTGTAATAATGAAATTTTGTGATTATATCACGTGGGGGTCCATCTTTCTTTTTGGCTGTGAGGGCTCTGTGTACTCTGTCCAGTTCTAAACCTTCAATAGGGATATCTGGCTTTAGTTCTTGTAATAGAGCAGTAATAGTAGATTGCAGGTCTGTCACAGTTTCAGGTATTCCCCTTATGCGCAAGTTTGAACGTCTGGCTCTATTTTCGCAATCTTCGAGCTTAGTTTGAAGTATTAAATTCTCTTCTTTTAATTGTTCCAATTCTGTTATATTTTCTTGGGTTGTAATTTCAATTTCATCCATTTTTATTTCTAGGGCTGCGGTGCGGTTTCCCAGCTCTTTATTTCTTTGGTTAGGCTGTTTGTTATTTGGTCTGAGGTTTGTTTTAAAGCCTTATGAAGCATCTTTTCAAATTGTAATAATATTACTGGGGATGCTGAGGAGGCTTGTGGAGAAGTTTGTGAGAGGATTTGTTCTGTATCTGACTCAAATGGAGAGTCTTGCTGTGACATTTTCTGTCTGTGAGAGCGCCCTGATGCTGTATCTTGTGAGGTGACTGGAGCTGCTTCAGCTGCAGTGAGTGCCTGTGAGCTCTTTGTGAGGTGATTTTTATTTCTGCCACGGTTTCCTCCCAGTACCATATTTCCTGCCCAAACTTTCACAGTTTGTTCCCTGGGGCAAAAAGGTTCAAATGGATACCTTTTGAGCCTGCAGGCTCCGATTTGTCCTTCTCTTCTCTCCTCAGCGGTGTGGAGCTCTAACAATGCATGTCTGCTCTGCTAGGCTCCGCCCATCTCCCTCCGAACTTCACTCTTTCAATCAACACTGACTATTTTTAATCCTGATGCTGCTAGTAAATAGATATGAAAGTATATATATATATATTTACTTGCTTTAAACTTTTTTTTTTTTACATTTCTTCAGTTACTTCTAGGCCTAGGCAAATGATGTCATACATCCCAGGAGTCTTCAGGCAGGGAGGAGGGGCTTTCTCAACTAAACACACCCTCCTGCATACCCGTTCTAAAAGGGGTAAGCCACCGAGCTGCCCGTCCTCTTGGCGCTCGCACAGCCACAATGTCTGTGCGAGCGGACACAGCTGGGCGGCTCAGCGGGCGGGTGAGAGAGCGGACGGGAAGCTGCCAGCTGGGGGGCTCGGTGGGTGGACTGGCCAATCAGCCGGTGGCGGAGCAGAGAGATGACATCATCTCTCACCGCCCGGCGCCCACCCTGCATCCTGGCAGTTCCACCCTCACTAACTGTGCAGGGAGCAGAGAGATTACATCATCTGGGACACAGGAAGTAACAATCCCCATTCCCCACCTTAGCAGGAAAGTGACAATCCACAACTTGTGGCTGGTGACCTGGCAAGTGGACAATCCGCAATGTGTGGCAGGCGACGTGGCAAGTGGACAATCCGCAATGTGTGGCAGGTGACGTGACAAGTGGATAATCCGTAATGTGTGGCAAGTGACGTGGCAAGGTGACAATCCGCAACTTGTGGCAGGTGACGTGGCAAGTGGACAATCCGCAACTTGTGGCAATTGACAAACCGCAACTTGTGGCAGGTGACGTGGTAAGTGACTATCCGCAACTTGTGGCAGGTGACGTGGCAAGTGAAATCTGCAACGTGTGACAAGTGGACAATCCGCAACGTGTGGCAGGTGACGTGACAATTGGCAACTTGTGGCAAGTGACAATCCGATACTTGTGGCAGGTGACGTGGCAAGTGGATAATCCGCAACTTGTGGCAAGTGACAATCCGCAACTTGTGGCAGGTGACGTGGCAAGTGAAATCTGCAACGTGTGACAAGTGGACAATCCGCAATGTGTGGCAGGCAACGGTGGCAAGTGACACTCGGGGCTCCCACTGATTCTGCATTATGGTGAGTTGAACTATTTCATTTTCTATAACAATGTAATGATAGAAATAATGCACTTCAATCTTCCTGACACTATAACGACCATGGTGCCGTGATGTTTGAAGCGTTAACACCAGCCATTTCCTAAATAAATTGCCCCCAAAAAATCATATTTTCTGGCAGTGCCCCTCCCGAGAATAGACTCTGGATCCCCTGGGTGAGGATGAGAAATGTAAGTTTACTGTTAAGCCTCCAGGGCCCCGTGAGTCCGGCCCTATCCCGACACACGCAGCTGCATACAGCAACCACTGTGCCATCAAACGCAGCCACTATGCCATCAAACGCAGCCACTGTACCCATAAATTGCCACCACTGTGCCCATCAAACGCTGCCACTGTTCCCATAAAATGCTGCTGTCGGGGCCGGACACCTGAATAGGGGGCGGCACGAGCGACGATAGATAGATTCATGAATCTATCTATTGGAGATTGATGGGTACAGGAGAGAGGGGGCAACGCTCCTGAGCCCTCTATGGATGCACCGCCACTGAGGTCAGCAATGTGTGTCCCTCAGAGGCTGCATACATTATACTGCATACTTTGTTGTTCGAAATTAATATAAGCTGTTGCCTGGGTACTGTGCCACATAGGTGTGGTAATCTGTTGTTCAATGGCATTAGTTAATTTTTTTGTGGGGGGGGGGGCTGTTTGCAGGGGGGGCCCCATACAACATTTTGCTATGGGGCCCTGTGATTTCTAGTTACGCCCCTGATGCTAGGAAGTGTTTTTCAAAGTGATTTCTCAGCAAAATAAAGCATGGAGACATGAATGAATGGGTGGGTGGTCGGGGGGGTTGCTTTGAATAATAAAAATGAATTAAACAGCGTTTTTGGTTTGTGGTGCTCAGATCCAGTGTAATTCAATTTTAAGGGATTCCCCTCATTTTGAAGAGATTTTCTATCTACAGGACAGGAAGTGAAGAGAAATCTCCCGGTGGGATATAATCAACAACAAAAATAGTCCTTCCCTACTCAATAAACATCTCATGAAAGAAACGTAGAGGCTTCCACAGCTGACCTCCCTCGGAAAATGCCAGTTCCCTGGCTGTCCCTGGTTCTAATACTTTTTGAGTCATTGACCCAGTTCAAATATGAAGCAGGTGAGGTCCAGAGTATTGTGAGAAGGCCTGATCTGTATACTTGTTCTAGGTCATTGTTGACCAGAAAACAATGACCCACAGATACAGCCAGGTGAATAGCATTCCATAGCTTCTATCTGTCCATGATTTGGAGGGACTGGACCCTTTTTTTTTAACCAAATCCCTCTGGCCCTCTTTCCTTCTCATTTGTTCCTATTTTAGGTCTGATATATAGACCTCTATAAAGAAATGTAGTTTGAAAGCCGGTATAACAAAAAAAAAGTATTCTTGATAAAAAAAAAAGAGCACTTGTTGGTTAAATCAATCATTTTTTGCGTATTACTTTTTCATGGTCCACCTCCAGTTTTAGTAAATCAACTCCCATAAGTCTTGTTAAAAATTAATTTCCAGTAACTAGAACAAGAATAGTCTAATACTTTCCATTATGGCTCCCGTTCAATAATAATTCCATTTGTTAGTCTGTTTTCTATGTTCAATAGACACAAAAACTGACACATAACATTCCTTCTAAAATGTCACCATTCATAGCAGGACAAAGGCAGGAATGTGACATAAATAAACGAGAGTGCTGACAATTAATAAGCTAGAAGGCAGTAGAAAGACGGCAGAGACATGGATACAAAAACTTTCTTCAGAAGGCTATGACCTCTCAAAAAAGATAGTAAAAGAATACATTGGTATTTTAATCTGATGTAACAATCCTGAATTTTGGTCAGGATACTCTCTGCTTGGAGTTTGCATGTTCTCCCTGTTCTTGCATTGGATTACTCCAGGTGCTCCAGTTTTCTCAAACCTCCTTGCCCCAACACTTCTAAATGGTATTTTTATTTTTATTCTTAACTGGGAGAGGGTACCTTTTTTGACAGGTACCCGCTCCCCCTTCCTCATTTCTTGCCTAGGTGAGAATTATGTCACTCGCCCAGCTTGCAGCCTCCTGGGACATGTCACATATCTCAGGAGGCTTAGAGGACCAGTTTTCCTGCACCTTGTGATCCCACACATGTGCAGTCGGGAGTTACAAAGTTGGCAAGGTTGAATAAAGAGACGGATCCATATAGGGCGGCACAGTGGTGTAGCAGGTAGCACTCTCACCTAGCAGTAAAAAGGGTCGCTGGTTCAAATCCCAACCACAACACTACCTGCCTGGAGTTTGCATGTTCGCCTGTGCCTGTGTGGGTTTCCTCCGGGTACTCCGGTTTCCTCCCACACTCCAAAGACATGCTGGTAGGTTAATTGGCTTCTGTCTAAATTGGCCCTAGTATATGAATGTGAGTTAGGGACCTTAGATTGTAAGCTCCTTGAGGGTAGGGACTGATGTGAATGTACAATGTATATGTAAAGCGCTGCGTAAATTGACGGTGCTATATACGTACCTTAAATAATAATAATCCAGTTTAACTTATGTGTGTGTGAGACTACTGTTTGCTATATCCCTGTGCATTGTGTTAGCCTAGAAACACATCTAAATGTTTTTTGATCTCTCTGCTGACACCACCAACTCTTGAAGGGAGTTCTACATCCTGACCACAATTATGCTGCATACACACGATCGGACATTCCGAGAACGAAATCCTGGGATTTTTTTCCGACGGATGTTGGCTCAAGGTTGTCTTGCATACACACGGTCGCCCAAATGTTGTCAGAAATTCCGATCGTCAAGAAAGCGCTGACGTAGAACATGTACGAAGGCACTATAAAGAGGAAGTTCAATAGCCAGCTTTTCAGCCTTGTGCTTTTCAAATTGTTACTGCTCTTCAGTTTGTGCTTGTGGGTTCGTATCTGTTTTTCAGTGCGTGTACTCAGTTCACATCTGTTTTTCAGTGCGTGCTATTTATAGTACGTATTTGATTCTCAGTGCGTTCTTGTCCGCTCGTTTCTGAATTTCACCTCGCTCTTCTAAGGCCTTTCTAAATTTTCAGTGTGTTCTGTTAGTTAGTTCTGAGCAGCCGACCATTTTGAAGCCATGTTGTGGGTACGTACTCATCGTAGAGTTCATGCTGTGCAGGGGCTTGGTGTTGGGGTTCTAACTTTGACCCAAGCCCAGTCCATGAACAGGGCAAGGAGGAGTTCATTGACGAAGAATTGGTTGCTCCAGCGTGACCAATTCTCTCATATGCCTTTGTTGCGGGAGAACCGTGACAATAATCCTGATGATTTCAGGAATTATCTCAGGATGACGGACCCAGTTTTTCACCGTCTGTTGGCTTTGCTGTCCCCTTATATTAGCAAGCAGGACACCTGCATGCGGCAAGCCATCACTCCTGAACAGAGGCTAGTCGCCACTTTTCGGTACTTGGTGATGGGGAGAAGTCTGCAGGACATCAAGTTCTCAACAGGCATCTCCGCCCAGGGTCTGGGGATCATTATTCCAGAGACCCGTTCTGCCATCATTCAGGTCCTGCAGAAGGACTATATTAAGGTAAGTTTTCTCATTTAACATCACATTCTATGTATTTAATGTTTGCCAATGTATTGTATTTTTTTCATAATTCCCTAATTACCATGATCGTAATATGCTGTGAATGTCCTCTTTGTCCTCATGCATGCTGGAAGATTTTAATGCTCCATTTTTGTCTTCATGCATATTTGCTTCACTAACCACCCCAGCATGCTATCCTGGGCCCATACACACCTAGCCTAGTCACTTAACAATGTATTTTGTCAGCTCCATAGTAGTGCTTTACCCTAAACCCCCCAAAATATGTACAAATGTTATTTGTGTCCTTAAATTCAGGCAGAGTGCCAGAGGTTTTTTTGGGGGGTCACAAAATCATTTGGAACCCTCCCTCCCCCCAACCGCTAAGTAAACCGATACCAATCTGCTGACTTTGCCAAACCCATACACACTATACCTACCTCTTTTGTGGTCATATTTATGAATGAATTCACCAAAGCATGTAGTGAAAGGGCCTGCCTGAATACTTTCAAATGGTACCGTTTAAAGTTTTGTTATCCTATTATCTTGATAGGTATTGCAGAATGTAAAAATGTGCTTCAACTTGGACAGTGTTTATTCATTATTTTGTATTATGACACTTCTTACCTGTCCAGTGGGCTGCCAATAGTGTAAGTAAAGGAGGGGCTAGCCAAAGTAACACACATTATTTATGCATTCAGCTCTCAATGAAGTGGAGAGGGTTACCTGTCCAAAACATCTCCCCCACCTAAAATTTTTACAACGGGCCATCAGAGGGGATAAGGAATCTGATAAGTTGACCTTAGATTTTTTTTTATTTAAATACTCCTTTAAATAAATGTTATACTGATGTTGGCCAAGAATGTTTGTGTCTAATCTGCTTGTAATGTTATGTACAAAAGTTCTAATTAATTTTTTTTCTTGTTTCACTCTACAGTTTCCTTTAATGCCACAGGAATGGCAGACTGTGGCTTCCCAATTTGCCCAGCAGTGGGACTTTCCCAACTGCGGAGGGGCAATAGATGGGAAACACATCCACATAGTCCCACCCCCCAACACGGGGTCATACTATTACAACTACAAGGGGTTTAATAGTATTGTGATGTTGGCGGTGGTGTCGGCAACATATGACTTTCTCCATGTGGACGTGTAGAAGAATGGCCGGATGTTGGATGGTGGAGTCATTGCCCAGACCGAGTTCTATGGGCGGCTCCAGAGTGGTAGCTTGGGATTGCCACCTCCGGAAGACAACGTGGCTGGTCTGCCATTCGTCTTTGTCACTGATGAAGCGTTTGGGCTGGGTGATCACCTGATGCAGCCATTCCCCATTAGGACCCTCACCCCGGACCAGAGGATTTTTAACTACCGGTTGGCCAGAGCCAGAAGAGTGGTGGAGAATGCTTTTGGGATAATGGCCAGCTGGTTCCGCCTATTCCTTACACCAATCAACATGGCGGAATATAAAGTTAACCATATAATCCTTGCATGCTGCATTCTCCACAACTTCTTAAGGAGAAATTCTATGAACTATGTGGCCTCAGTTGGGCCTGAGGCCGGATTTCAAGACCAAACCCTGATGGCGCTTGAAGCTGGCCGTCCTGACTTGCCCCCCCAAAGCGCCTGCGAGGTCTGTCAAAAATATATGGAGTGCTTTGCAGGTAGGGGGGCCATTGATACGCCAGAAAATGTTTAAGAATCCTTTTTTAAATAAATTTGTATTTTAAAAGGAAATAATACACACACACCTTGTTTTTGTTGTTAATGTATGTAATGCATTAATGCTTAAAATATTCATGATTTTCCGCACCATGAATCTATTTTTTAGAGTTACGAAAATGGCCTGATTGATGCAAATTATCAAGCACTGTGGATGTTATTTACTAAAGTAAAATCCACTTTGCACTACAAGTGCACTGCAAAAGTGCACTTTAAAGTGCACTGAAACTGCACGGAAACTGCACTGAAAATGCACTTGTAGTGCAAAGTGGATTTCCCTTTAGTAAATAACCCCCATTGTCACTGTAAACAACAACTTAAGCAAAAAAACTGCTATTGAGCATTGAAAGAAGAAGCCACACATTGTTGAGTGAAAAATGTACACTGTGCACATTCACGTGTGCGTTTAGAAAAGGGTTTTTGAACAAACCAACATATTTTTTGGAATATATATTTTTTGGGGGCAATAGAAATATCCTTTTTTGTGGTAAACAGGCATGTTTTTCAAAACATAAAACAATACACAACTCCGGAACTTACAAAGTTCAACTTTGATAAATTGAAGGCAATATCAGACATTAGTATGTCCAAACTGTGTTGATATTGCCTTCATCAGATGGGGTGATGTCACCCCTGTGAAAGCCAAATTTTGAAGATGCACACAAATTGGGAGTCAAAATGGGGATTTCATTCCTCATCCCTTGCCTAAGGTCAACATGTGCTAGCTCCCATCATGGGGGATCAATGGACCTGTTTCTGGGGTACAACCCCTTCCTCTCAGCTACTTGAGTTGCGAGGAAGGGGTTGCACCCACAAAATGCGTACCTTCATATCCGGTGATGGCAGATAGCACACGTTGACACACTGTGTGCATCTTCAAAATTTGGCTTTCAACATTTTTTAGAAAAATTCTAATAAAAATAAAAAATATCTAAAATTTTGGTGTGTTTCATATTCTGCCTAAAACATCAATGATGTTTTTGAGTCTTTTTTCAACATCATTGATGTCTTCCTTGATCTTCTGTAAATCCCGATTGCACACCATGATCTCCCCGATGAGGACGTGTGCACTTGCTCTTGTGAAATGAGATTCTTCTTCCACAACATCCACATCACCTAAAAGAAAACAACACACCATGTATTATAAATATGCAGGCATACATCTATTAACTGAAGCTGTGGTCTCAGACACTTACCTGTTGTGGTCACTATTTTGCCCACTTCATAAACCTCTCCTTCCTCCACATTCTGAGGTTGTGGTGTGGTGACTTCCCCTTCTTTAGGAGGTTGGGGGTCCCTGGTGTCCTCTGACGTCCTGATTCTTTTCTCCCCTATGTGAATAAAATAAAGGTATACTTAGCACACAGATACAGTGGGGACGGAAAGTTCATTTTTTTTCTTCATTAATGTACACACAGCACCCCATATTGACAGAAAAACACAGAATTGTTGACATTTTTTCAGATTTATTAAAAAAGAAAAACTGGAATATCACATGGTCCTAAGTATTCAGACCCTTTGCTGTGACAATCATATATTTAACTCAGGTGCTGTCCATTTCTTCTGATCATCCTTGAGATGGTTCTACACCTTCATTTGAGTCCAGCTGTGTTTGATTATACTGATTGAACTTGATTAGGAAAGCCACACACCTGTCTATATAAGACCTTACAGCTCACAGTGCATGTCAGAGCAAATGAGAATCATGAAGTCAAAGGAACTGCCTGAAGAGCTCAGAGACAGAATTGTGGCAAGGCACAGATCTGGCCATGGTTACAAAAAAATTTCTGCTGCACTTAAGGTTCCTAAGAGCACAGTGGCCTCTATAATCCTTAAATGGAAGACGTTTGGGAGGACCAGAACCCTTCCTAGAGCTGGCCGTCCGGCCAAACTGAGCTATTAGGGGAGAAGAGCCTTGGTGAGAGAGGTAGAGAAGAACCCAAAGATCACTGTGGCTAAGCTCCAGAGATGCAGTCAGGAGATGGGAGAAAGTTGTAGAAAGTCAACCATCACTGCAGCCCTCCACCATTCGGGGCTTTATGGCAGAGTGGCCCAACGGAAGCCTCTACTCAGAACAAGACACATGAAAGCCCGCATGGAGTTTGCTAAAAAAAAAATACCTGAAGGACTCCAAGATGGTGAGAAATAAGATTCTCTGGTCTGATGAGACCAAGATAGAACTTTTTTGGCCTTAATTCTAAGCGGTATGTGTGGAGAAAACCAGGCACTGCTCATCACCTGTCCAATACAGTCCCAACAGTGAAGCATGGTGGTGGCAGCATCATTCTGTGGGGGTGTTTTTCAGCTGCAGGGACAGGACGACTGGTTGCAATCAAGGGAAAGATGAATGCGGCCAAGTACAGGGATATCCTGGACGAAAACCTTCTCCAGAGTGCTCAGGACCTCAGACTGGGCCGAAGGTTTAACTTCCAACAAGACAATGAGCCTAAGAACATAGCTAAAATAACAAAGGAGTGGCTCCGTGACTGTTCTTGAATGGCCCAGCCAGAGCCCTGACTTAAACCCAATTGAGCATCTTTGGAGAGACCTAAAAATGGCTGTCCACCAACGTTTACCATTCAACCTGACAGAACTGGAGAGGATCTGCAAGGAGGAATGGCAGAGGATCCCCAAATCCAGGTGTGAAAAACTTGTTGCATCTTTCCCAAAAAGACTCATGGCTGTATTAGATCAAAAGGGTGCTTCTACTAAATACCGAGCAAAGGGTCTGAATACTTAGGACCATGTGATATTTCAGTTTTTCTTTTTTAATAAATCTGCAAAAATGTCAACAATTCTGTGTTTTTCTGTCAATATGGGGTGCTGTGTGTACATTAATGAGGAAAAAAATGAACTTAAATGATTTTAGCAAATGGCTGCAATATAACAAAGAGTGAAAAATGTAAGGGGGTCTGAATACTTTCCGTCCCCACTGTATTTTAGGTAAGAAATAGGAATATGAAACATTGCTTGGAAGTGTCGTACAATTGTCTGTTTTGGCAGAGTTCCAAGCTGAAGACGTGATTTTTTCCCTTTCTTTAAGCTGGAATACTTACCTTTTTGGGTAAAGTTTCACACATGGAGACACCCCTAGTATCCACTGGAGCACCTGCGTGGGACACCCTAAAAAGTTTGTTCTGGTGTCCCACACTAGGTGCTCCTGTGTCCAGATGTGTAAACAGCTGCTGAGTGTCCTCTCCTTACACTGAATCAAGTTTGCATTTCATTCTAGTTACAAACCCATCTAGACAACAATGTACTAAACTTCTTTTAATACAAATAGGCCTGAACAAATGTAGTTAACCTGCATCTGCCAAAAACATCGTATTAGTGGGTGAACGAACTATGACTGTGCCCACGAACCTGAAACTTACCATTTTAAACTGTACAACAGTAAAGAAAAGCACATGGAGCAGCATGAACGTAATAAGAGGAATAGGAACACACGACAAAATACTTACTTTTTTGCTGCACTCTCTTGATTCTACTGCACTGATCCTGCTCCCTCAATTTGAGGTCTGACCATCGTTTCCTCAGTTGATCCTTGGATCGCCGTACACCAAAATTCTTCTATAGACTTTTCACAACTTTTGTCATGATCTTGGCCTTTCTGACATTTGGGTTTGGGTAAGGTCGATGCTTCCCATGATAGTCGGCCCTCTTCAAGATGTCCACCATCTCTACAAAGCACATATTAGAGGCCTTAAATCTCCTCCAGGATCGGGACGTTCGTGGCTCCGGGCTTTCGTCGTTGCTGCTGTCTTCAGGGGCAGGCGGAGTTTCACGCATGCGCAGTGTATATAAGGCGTAACACGCGTGCGTCGTATGTACGATCTGTGAGCAGAGGATGGAGTAGCGGAAGCGCTGATCATTCTAACGAAGGTATAATTTTAACTTGGGGCATCAGTGGTATATACTGCTTAGATATTGGGACAAGAGCCTGACATTAGGGTTTGTCTTGTGTTGTGTCTTGCAGATAAAATGGATTGATTCAGGAGATAGGCCAATGCCTCTTTTGTGAGGAAGTGATATATATGGCCCTAAATAAGGGGTTGAGGAGCGAACTCACAAGCAAAACCCACCTGTGTGAGTTGGGCCATCCTCCTCCTCCACCCTCTGCCACAACTCCAACACCAGAGCCACAGCCTGGAAGCAAGCGTGGAAGCAACCATGTAAGGAAGACAAGAAAGTGATGGCCTGGGTTTAGTCTGGTCTGGCAAAAGACGCAGGCTTTAAGATAATAATGGTGTTGTGGTAACTTGAGACACAAAAGGAAAAAAAAAAAAATATTATGGAGATCACTAGAAAAAAAATAAAAAATAGGAGTCCTTGATCTAAAAAAAAAAAAGGAGATTACTATAAACTAAAATTAAAAACATTATTCTGGAAAAAAAATGTTTATTCATGGGATCACAAGAAATAATAAAGAAATCAGTTTGTCAGAACTCTGTGTGAATATCAGCTGCAAAACAACGTCATAATTCTAGCATTAAAAAGAAGAGAATACGCTGCATTGAAAGACTTCAAAATTTGCAGCATGACAAATGTGCTATCTCCATTACGAACGTTTTACCAGACCAAGCGCTTCCGTCTCGTACTTGATTTAGAGCATGCGTGGAATTTTGTGCCTTGGAATTGTGTACACATGCTTGGAATTTCCGACAACGGAGATCCAGCTCTCAAATTTTTGTTGTCGGAAATTCCGACAAAAAATGTCCGATGGAGCCTACACACGGTCGGAATTTCCAACAACAAGCTCCAACGTGTGTACGCGGCATAACAGTACAGAACCCCCTACACTGTTTGGGATTGGACCATTTCTCGTCCAACTTCATTGTGTGTCTGTGTATCTTCTTTAGAGACCTAACTTTAAAAAAGTCAATGCTAGAGTCACCATTCAAGGATATGTATATCGCTATCATAACATCTAATATTTGTCAGGAAATCACAGCTGGCTTGCAAATTCAAGATGGCAAGATCAGGAGTGAGAAGAAGTGGATGTGGGAGGACAGCACTGAACTGAACTGGACTTGTATGTACCTGATTTAAAAATCAGCAGCTACAGGATTTCCTCTTTAATGGCTCCTGTCTAAATTGGCCCTAGTTTCTGTGTGCATGTAAGATAAAGACCTTAGATACTTAAAACCCACGTTCAACCTCCAGACCCACTCCTACTTCTTCTACCCTCCCATCTCTTTTTTTTAAATTACCTAAATACATACCCTAATTTGAGCTATCTTCTGGCCAGACTGGTGACTTGCTGGGGTCCTTCCTCTTCTTGGTTGGTGGCTGCAGTGGAATTTGCAGCATTGAATGGTGCTCATATAATGATGTATGAGAGTTGCTCAGTGCAGCAGTACTGTGAGCCCAGGCCTCTATGTTCTCTTACAGAAAGAACAGGAAAGTTGGCCATCATTCAACCCCGAATCAGCTGGCCAGCTCTCTAGTGGTCTGACAGGTACCCCAACGAACGTGGCTCTGATCAAGAGAGCTCTCACTCTTGGAGTCGTTCTGTTGATTGGAGCAGTGTTCAGTGGGGTATGTCGGACAGTTTGGCAACTGATTTGTGTAAGTAGGACTCTCCTTTGTACTGCCAGCCCAGGCTGTTTTAACATATGCTGCGGTACTTAGTAGTTAAAAAAGGTTAGAGCCCCATATGTTTTGCTGAGTACTCTGCTAATATTAGTACCCCATTGCGTTGCCACTCCACCTTCAGGTCACACATCCCGGGATCTCATTGTTACAGCCAAATGTATGCAATGCATTGGATTTTTAATTTCTAGCTTTTTTTCTCCTTTCATATTCACCTGTTGATTCTACCAGTAACAGATTTTCTGTCCTAGAACAGGGCTACAGATCACCTACCCCTCTTATTTTCTCCATAAAATAAAGGGGAAGGTGCCTTGTAGTCCATCAAAAAAGCTAAAAGCAAAGCTGACTGATAACAGGGCAACACAGGCAAAGAGAAAAGGAAGTAATCAGCTCGCTAAATTTTTTACAGATTAAATACATTTTTCTTTTTTTACACTTATCAAACAAATGCTTTTAATAGCATATTTACCAGGCCAAAATAAAACTCCCTAATGCAGCATTAAATTCTTGTTTTTTTTGTTTTTTCTTTTTATACAACAAACATGTCATAGTTACCTGCTCTGCAATGGTTTTGCACAGAGCAGCCCCGATCCTACTCTTCTCATGTCCCTTGCCGGCGCTCCTGGCCCCTCCCTCCGGCTAGGTGTCCCCACAGCAGACAGCTTGCTCTGGGAGGCACCCAAACAGGCGTACTTCAGAGACTTGGCTCTGTGTTTCCATTTGTCCACCCCCTCCATCTCCTGATTGGCTGACTGGCCAATGGCTCCCACTGCTGCCAAAAGGAGTGTGAGTCCCCAGAGAGCCAAGGCTTTTTTGGACATCCCTGGATGAAGAGGGGGGGTCATGTAAGTATTAGGGGGGCTGCTGCACAGAGAAGGTTTTTTACCT
Organism: Aquarana catesbeiana; assembly: GCF_042186555.1. Taxonomy (NCBI): domain Eukaryota; kingdom Metazoa; phylum Chordata; class Amphibia; order Anura; family Ranidae; genus Aquarana; species Aquarana catesbeiana. Next base: position 69,216,731 of record NC_133325.1, on the reverse strand, counting down.
TCATGCATAGAATGCATAAGGGTAAAAAAACCTTGTGCCCCTACAGCCACTTTAAAGCTAATTTTAGTTCAGCTCTGCCTATATGATCCAATGATGCAAGGCTGCCCTTTTTCTGGATTAAACCAAACCCAAAGCCTGTGAGCCCAGGATGTGTCAATGCTCCACCCTTGCCCATCTTGGACTCACAGGAGAAATTCTGCAGAGATTGGCACCACATAATGCATTGTTCTTTCAGTATTAATTATCCACCCAAAGTTAGAGGAAGACGAAAAAGACCTATGGTGTCACCATACCTGGCCAAGGACGCTTAGCAAAACATAAGTATGTGTGATTTTTTCTTAAAGGTGCCAGGCATGCTCCAATGGTGTGGGGCTGCAGAAGGGGTGAACGATCTAAGCCCAACATTAACCTTTAATTTAGATTTATTTTAAAATGAAAGGTAAACTCCAATGTGTTATTAGTATTTGTGAGTATGGTTCAGCTTTTCCCTTAATTTTTCATTTGCAAATGTTTAATGGCTCAGACACTAATGAGCTTGTAGTTTAGGAGATAATTACTGCAGCAATACCACTTAGTGTACCAGCGCTTTTATCCACCAAGCCCACAATGTATTAGGCCTCTTGCACATGGGACACATGGGATACTCCTGTTTGAGCATCTACTTTTTCAGACTTTTTTTTGTATGTATTTGCACGTAATTATGCACATTTTTGCGTATATGCTTTCAAGCATTTTTATGCAAATGTGCCAAAACTTATTCTCACGTTCTCGTTCTGCACAATATGTAAATGGACATTTGCGTGCATTTGTGCACACTCGCGTGCAGTTGCGCGCATTAGGCATAAATTTTACTGACCAAAAAAGCGGATTTTTCTATTTTTTTTTACTGAAAAATGCACAGCGTTGATTACAGGCCTGTGTGCATAGGCACCTTACAATTTATGGGCCGTATTATAGTTCAGTAAAAAAAAAAAAAGCTGACATTTTTTGGATTGAATACTGAGTTGTTTTTGAGCCCGCTGTGTGTATATTCTTCTAAACCCATGACAGGTTGAGAACTGGGCGGCTGTCCACAAAAATGTTTTTTTATATTTAATTTTCTTATGTACTTTTCAATGTCTATGTATGTTTCAAATTTGTCCAGATATTTATCTGGTGCAAATTTGAGTCCTTGTGCTAGGACTTCTCTTTCTTCTTCCGAAAATTCTATCCCTGCTAAGTTAAATAACCCTATGTTTAGTTGTCTCTCTTTTTTTTTCTTTCCCCTTCCTCCTCCAGTTCTCCTCTTTCTGAATTGTCTCTTTGGTAGTACTGTGGTGGTGGGGGTGGAATTCTGTAGGGCTCCTTCCAACCCCTCCATCCCCCCCCTTGTTAGTATTGATTTTGATATGGTGAAGGTCTTCCTCTAAAATTTCCCCTATGTCCACCCCTAGGTGGTCTAGGGGGATAATGGTTCCTATCATAGTTATAATATTCATGATATTCTGTTTGCCAATGAGGCAAACCTATTTTGTTTGTTTATTATCATTAAAATCCTTTAGGTCCCTTTGATATTTTTTCAGTTTTTTCTGTTTTATTTTACCATCATATTTGGATAAATAAGTTTGTAATTTTTAGGCTTTCTCTTGATATTTATTGGAATCCTTGAATGGCACCATAATATTCCTCGACTCTGCAATCTTAGATTCCAATAATGTATTTTTGGCTCGCCCCCTTCTAATCATAAGTTGCATTAACTTTTTTTCACAAGTGTTGAAGACCTGGTACCATTCATCCAATAAGTTCAAGTCTTCCACACCATCATTGGGGCTTACGTCCTTTCTGAGTCTCCTGGGTGTGCGGTTTTTACCCATGTACATCTCCAATGAGGCAATATCCCACCATGACCTAATTTGTTTCTCCATAACATGTTGGAGTTGTTTGAAACCTTTACCTAAATCTCCATTGGTGTGGTGATACAGAGATACAGATTGCTGCAAGTCAGCTTCATGCTGCGTACACGCGAGTGGACTTTACGGCAGACTTTGTCCTGCGGACTTTTCGACGGACTTTACGATGGACTTTCCGAATGAACGGACTTGCCTACACACGATCAACCAAAATCCGACGGATTTGTACGTGATGACGTACGACCGGACTAGAACAAGGAAGTTCATAGCCAGTAGCCAATAGCTGCCCTAGCGTCGGTTTTTGTCTGTCGGACTAGCATACAGACGAGCGGACTTTTCCAACGGACTCGAGTCCGTTGAAAAGATTTGAAACGTTTAATTTCTAGGTCCGTTAAACTTTTGGGGAAATAAGTCAGCTGGAGCCCACACACGATTGAATTGTCCGACGGACTCCGCTCCGCCGAACCAAGTATGCTGTAAAGTCCGGTCGTGTGTACGCGGCATTAGTCTGCCTAGTTCCATTTTTGTCTGCAGAGTTTGCCTTAATTGCTATTGCATTTGCCTAAGGGTGTCCTGTGCCCTAGACCCTCTCTCCCCAACATTCCTGTTAAGAGAAATAAAACTCTCTCTTTGTTCATTCTTACAAAAAGTGACTGCCACACAATCTTTTCACCATGCACCACACCCACTATGCCTAGTAACTAGGGTAGTCCTGATACCACTTTTTTAAGACTGAGTACAAGTACTGAAGCTTTTTTTCAAGTACTCTCTTGATACCGGCTACCGATAATTTTTTTTAATGTCATGTGACAGTTTGACTGATGGGCACTGATAGGTGGCACTGACTGATGGCTGGCACTGACGGCTGGCACTGAGAGATGGGCACTGACTGATGGGCACAGACAGGTGGCACTGATAGATGGCACTGATAGGCAGCACTTATGGGCACTGATAGATGGCACTGATAGGCAGCACTTATAGGCACTGATAGGTGGCACTGACAGGTGGCACTGACAGGTGGCTGGCACTGATAGATGGCACTTACTGATGGGCACTCATAGATGGCACTTCTGGGTACTGATGGGTGGCACTGACAGGTGGCTGGCAGTGATACTGGCACTGACTGATAGGCACTAATAGGCAGCACTTATGGACACTGATGGCACTGATAGGCGGCACTTTTGGGCACTGATAGATGACACTGATAGGTGGCACTTATGGGCAGGCACTGATGGGCAGTTAAATGCAGTACTGATTGGCAATTGCATAATAAATTATTATAATTCTATATTACGGCATATAGCATCGCAAAATCCTTCCTTGCCTCTCATCATTCATGTCATTTAACATTTATCATCTAGTAATTATGCTGCGACGCCCATCTTGGTAAACCCTGCACTCGGCTGTAGTAAGCCATCAGCGGACATCTTGTTACATCCAGCACAAACTTTAATGGGCTGGTTGTAACATGATGTCCGTTGCTGGCCTACTGCAGCTGAGTCCAGGGTGTACCAAGATGGGCAGCGTGATGTTTACCCTCCGACAGAGACACGGAACGTCACTTCCTTTACTGAATGTGATGGCTCCGGTCACCGTTTTGGACAGAATATGCGGCAGCGCCCTGCATCCCTGCCCCGGCCAGCTTACCCTTAGTTCTACTGCTGCCAGACCGATCTCTGCTCCCCCCTCTCCGCCCGCCGACTTCCGGTTGCAGGTATCGGATTAGGCATCGAGAGCATTTGTGCGAGTACAAGTACTCGCACAAATGCTCGTTATCAGTATCAGTATCGGGACAGCCCTACTTGTAATCCTCACCCTGAGGAGGAATGTCAGTTCTTCTAGGGGTCACCATTAGGCCCTTGGAAGTTGGGGAGACCGCTGCAGTACATAGTAAATCTTATAAATGAACACCACAAAATAGTCTACATCTGCTGCTGTATGTCGAATAATTAATTCTCATATGCCATGATTAGCTGAATTAAAGCTAAAATCAATTCATTATTCAGTAAAGCTCATAACTCTTAGCTGTCAAGACTAATCCATCGCTGCATGAATTGAGTTATAATGTAACATACACTGAATATGAACTAAATTCAAGGGACACTGCCATATACTATCTTCTCTAGACATGAATGTGACATTAATTTAATTCTACTGGATGGTAAGGCACACCTAATATAATGTTTTTGTATATATTTTCTTTCTTTAATATAGTCAGGGATAAATAATAAAAATAATTCAGTATTTAATATTGAATATGGATTATTAAATCCACACTTTTTTTTCCCTCTAACATTGTCTCCCCCACCACTTTACTCTACAAGTGGCAGTAGGTGTCCCTTATATGTCCACAGGGAGTGTGTGCATGACAGCCTGGGCTCACAGAAAGTGGAATAAATGATACTAGACATCATTCAACCCGTAAGAGCAGCAACATCTTTTGTTTTTAACTTGGCAACTTATTTAAAAATCTTTTTCTCTTACATTCATTGACGAACACAGCGCTATTTTTGACCATAGGGTTATAGCGTCACCTACAGGAGTAGGACACTAGGCAGAAAAACAACACAGCACTGCCTATGGTCAGTCCTATGTATAAACTCCCTCTCTGCTATAGGCAAGGCAGAGAGTATTCGGGATGTTCCTCCACTTATGCTTTCTCTGGAAGTTACCTTCTTTTTTGGGTCACCTTCACTCTCACAGGGTGTGATGTTTTTTTTTCTTTTTTTCTACTTGGTCTTACACAGGGTTTAAGGGGTTCTCCATCCGTGCCCCTCCTCTCTTCCAAAGATGGAGTCAGATTTTCACCAGGTTGAGGGCATTGTTCTGCATTGTGACCCCTACCTTCACACCCTCAAGAGGTTGTGCTGCGCTCTTATTATCTGAACCATCCACGTATGCCTGGCTGCTACAGATTCCTTCCGGAGGCCAAATTCCCTCTGTTTTTATTGTGATCATGGAGAGGTAACGAATTGGCCTGGTGGCCTCCTAAGCCATTATTTCCTGAGGGATTTGGCGGATGATTGTTCGGGTTTCTACCTTATGGGTTGGTCTTTGCTCTTCCTTGCCACACCACACCCCTCCAGAGCTATTGGAGCCTCCTGGGCATTCCTACATCTGACGTTTGTGTCTGTTTGGGTTTGCACAGTGGTTGCCTAGTCGTCTGTGCATATTTTTACTAAATTGCTGTTGGCATTTGCTGATGCTTGTTTGGGCTGCAAGATTTTGCAGGCCACTGATGAGGTTCCTTGTTCCCCCCAAGAGAAGGAGTTTGTGTGAGTAGTTGGCATGTTTTCCTAAGTGCCCCAGTCTATTTTGGCTTGCCCACTGCTCATTGAGGCACTGCTTTGGGACACCCCTATGGTCAAGAACAGAAGAGCTGTGCTTTCTCTGAGGTAATTGACGGACACAGCACCCAACCCTCTTTTTGAGTTTTTTCTGTCTCCTCACACTGCTTTGTGACTAACTAGGTTGCCTATAGCTCAGAGGGGGTTTATACCAGCTAGGACTGCCTAAAGGTGCTGCTGTGTTCTTTTTCTGCCTAGTGTCCTACTCCTGTAGGTGGCGCTATAAACATGTGGTCAAGAATTGAAGAGCTATGTCCATCAATGAACTCAGTGAAAGGGATTTCACAGTGAGTAACAAAAAAATCCTTTTTTATATGTACCCAGGGCTTTTTTCAGCAGGAACCTAGCGGAACGCAGTTCCGGCACCTCCAGCACTGAATATATGCAGTGGCAAGGGGGGTAGTGGGTTGTGCTGAAGGGTCCAATGATGCCAGCTCCTGGGAGATCTATTGTTGCTGGGGGGTATTATGTTCCCAGGGGTCAATTGTTGCTTGGATGGATCTACTGTTAAGGGAGGGGCTATTGTTGTTAACTGCTGGAGGGTCTATTAATGCTGGCTACTGGAGAATATACTGTTGCTGGGTGGGATCTATTGTTGTGGGATGGGTCTATTGTTGCTGGTGGGGTCTATTGTTCCTGGGGTGGATCTGTTGTTGCAAGGTGGTATTTTGTTGAAAGCGGTCTATTGTTGGGGGTGTCTATTGTTGGGGGGGCAATCTATTTTTGCTTTGGGAAGCTATGGTTGCTGGCTGCATGGGATTCATTTTACTGCTTTTCTAATCATAATTACCAAGTTTCATACAGATTACTTAGCACCATAAAATGATACTTGGTTCTGTTTTCTCTAAAAGAGGTGATACTGAGAGGTGGGTAGGAGGTGAAAACAAGGGACAGTGCTTGTAAGTGGGAAGGAGGTCGGAGACATGGGGTGACTTGACAGAGGGGAGTTCCGTTCCATATGTACAGTATCTCACACCCCTCACATTTTTGTAAATATTTTATTATATCTTTACATGTGACAACACTGAAGAAATGTCACTTTGCTATAATGTAAAGTAGTCAGTATACAGTCTTGTATAACAGTGTATATTTGCTGTCCCCTTAAAATAACTCAACACACAGCCATTAATGTCTAAACCGCTGGCAACAAAAGTGAGTACACCCCTAAGTGAAAATTTCCAAATTGGGCCCAATTAGTAATTTTCCCTCCCTAGTGTCACGTGACTCTTTACTGTTGCAAGGTCTCAGGTGTGAATGGGGAGCATTTGTGTTAAACTCTATAAGGATCTGAAAAAAAGAATTGTTGCTCTACATAAAGATGGCCTAGGCTATAAGAAGATTGCAAGACCCTGAAACTGAGCTGCAGCACGGTGGCCAAGACCATACAGCGGTTTAACAGGCCAGGTTCCACTCAGAACAGGCCTCGCCATGGTCGACCAAAGGGGTTGAGTACACGTGCTCAGCGTCATATCCAGAGGTTGTCTTTGAGAAATAGACATATCAGTGCTGCCAGCATTGCTGCAGAGGTTGAAGGGGTGGGGGGTCAGCCTGTCAGTGCTCAGACCATATGCCGCACATTGCATCAAATTGGTATGCGTGGCTGTCATCCCAGAAGGAAGCTAAAGCTTCTAAAGCCTGTAAACAGTTTGTTGAAGACGAGCAGACTAAGGACATGGATTACTGTAACCATGTCCTGTGGTCGGATGAGCCCAAAATAAACTTATTTGGTTCAGATGGTGTCAAGAGTGTGTGAGGTGAGGAGTACAGGAGTACAAAGACAAGTGTGTCTTGCCTACAGTCAAGCATTGTGGTGGGACTGACATGGTCTGGGGCTGCATGAGTGCTGCCGACACTGGGGAGCTACAATTCATTAAGGGAACCATAAATGCCAACATTTACTGTGACATACTGAAGCAGAGCATGATCCCCTCTCTTCAGAGACTGGGCCACAAAGCAGTATTCCAACATGATAACAACCCCAAACATACCTCCAAGATGACCACTGCCTTGCTAAAGAAGCTGAGGGTAAAGGTGATAGACTGGCCAAGCATGTCTCCAGACCTCAATCCTATTGAGCATCTGTGGGGCATCCTCAAACGGAAGATGGAGGAGAGCAAGGTCTCTAACATCCACCAGCTCTGTGATGTCATCATGGAGTGGAAGAGGACAACCTGTGAAGCTCTGGTGAACTCCATGCCCAAGAGGGTTAAGGCAGTGCTGGAAAATAATGGTGGCCACACAAAATATTGACACTTTGGGCCCAATTTGGACATTTTCACTTAGGGGTGTGCTCACTTTTGTTGCCAGTAGTTTAGACATTATTGGCTGTGTGTTGAATTATTTTGAGGGGACAGCAAATTTACACTGTTATACAAGCTGTACACTCACTACTTTACATTGTAGCAAAGTGTCATTTCTTCAGTGTTGTCACATGAAAAGATATAATAAAATATTTACAAAATTGTGAGGGGTGTACTCATTTTTGTGAGATACTGTATGTACTAGCCAATTCTTCTGTTAAAAAATCATGTTGTTCACAGAACTCAATAGCTCAAGCATCAATTTATACATATTATGTCTAAAACACATAACTTTGAAACAGTCTGCTGCACTGATAGAAGAATAATTTAAAGTTTTGTAGGCCCAAAAAAATGCCTGTTTATTAAGTTGTCTCATTAAAAACAAATAATATGCATACTTCTCCACAAATAATAAACCACACTTCTCTAAAGCCACAGATAATAAACCACACAAAGCTAAAGCAACACTTCTAAAGTGTCCCTTCTCCCCTGGGTCCTTCTTTACATAATTATGTAAAACACATTTGCATGCATGATAATAAGTAACAAAATCTCATGAAAGTGAGAATAAAAAAAAAAAAAGTTCATGTAGAGGGCCCCCTGACTTTCTTCTGCACATGGATGATGCCATGTACAGACCTATAAGCCAGTTGTTCAGCGCAGGGGCGGATCCAGGTAGGGCATTGGGGCAATTCCCCCCCCCTCCCCCCGAGTTGGGGGTAGCGGTGGCCAGTCAGCGGGTGAGTGAGCGGATGGTTCGGCGGGCGGGCAGCTTGGCGGGTGGGTGAGTGAGTGGGCGGCACAGTAGGCAGGTGAGTGAACAGGCGGGCGGCTCAGTGGGTGAGCGGGCTGGCCAGTCGGCAGGTGAGTGGGCAGTTGGCCAATCAGAGGGCCGGCGGGCGGGGGAGCAGAGAGATGACATCATCTCTCACCGCCCAGCACCCACCCTGCTTCCTTGCAGTTCCACCCTCACTGTGCAGCCGCGGGCAGCAGAGAGATTACATCATCTCTCTGCTGCCTGACTTCACTCTGGCACACAGGACGTGACAATCCCCAAGTTAGCAGGAAAGTGAAAATTGTAGCAGGCAAGTGACAATCCGCAACGTGTGGCAGGTGGTGTGGCAAGTGACAATCCGCAATGTGTGGCAGGCGACGTGGCAAGTGACAATCTGCAACGTGTGGCAGGCGACATGGCAAGTGACAATCCGAAACTTGTGGCAGGTGACATGGCAAAGTGACAAGCCGCAACTTCTGGCAGGTGACATGGCCAGTGACAATCCGCATCTGGTGGCAGGCGACGGTGGCAAGTGACACTCGGGGCTGCCACTGATTCTGCATTATGGTGAGTTGAACTATTTCATTTTATATAACAATGTAATAATAGAAATATTGCGCTTTAATCATCCTGACACCGTACCAACCATGGTGCCAGGATGATTGAAGCGCCAACGCCAGGCATTTCCCGTATTTTCTGGCACATTGCACAGTAACACTTTGTAGTGCGCTGCATTGGAAAAAAATACAGCATGTCTGTTTTTTGGTCCATTTAAAATGAATGAACTGCCTAAACGCAATGCATGTTAATGTGTGACACAGCACTTAACAGGAACTGAGAGCTATATACTGTATCCTGCCTTAATTTTCTCTTCATTCCCAGTGAGGTTCAGTACTATATGTGTGCTTATCTGCTTCAAATACTTTAGTGGACAACTTATACAAGCTTTGCCCAAAGCAAAGCTTTGTTCAATCAGGGTGCAGAATACACTGTGCAGTGCATTACAGGGTGTTCGTCGGGGCGAACACCCTGCAAATTCGGGTGTTCTGCGAAAGGCCGAATGGAAAAATAGAGAAATACAAGTCCTATTGGCAAAGCATAGATTTGCTTTAAACATAATAAAGAGTGGTAATTAGAGAGGTATTTTAGTCAAATTCAACTGAACTTTAAAGTGTAACTAAAGGTAAAACTTTTTCTTTTCAACTTGGATAGCATAAGGGAGAATTATCGCCCCTGTCAGTGAAGGATTCCCGGGGTGTCACCAGGGTCACCAGAATTAGTGTCCCTATTGGAAGATTTCCCCTCTATTACTGTTCTGATGTCAAACCAAAATTTGGGATTTTTTTGTACTTCCACTTTTAATGATAACGGTAAACAGGACAAATAGAGAGGGCGAATCTACCTATCTGGGGCACAGACCGCAAAAAAACTGTGGTCTAATCCCTCTCCACTCTAGCCAAAACTAAAAAGGTTTTGCCTTTAGTTACTGGTGACTTTCTTCCTTGTTTAATGTGACTAAGCACTACTATCTATACCATGACCTGAATAAATGAAAAACTTCCCAGTGACATAGATAGAATCTAGGATGGAAAAGGCTCAGCAATGGCATGCAATGCCGAGCTGCTGCTAAAAAAGCAAGCAGAATATTGGCATGCATTAAAAAGGGGATTCATTCCAGAGATAAAACGATAATTCTCCCACTCTAAAAGACTCTGGTCCGGCCGTACCTAGAGTATGCTGTCTAGTTCTGGGTACCAGTCCTCATGAAGGATGTACTGGAAATCGAGCGAGTACAAAGAAGGGCAACAAAGCTAATAAAGGGTCTGGAGGATATTAGTTATGAGGAAAGGTTGCGAGCACTGAACTTATTCTCTCTGGAGAAGAGACGCTTGAGAGGGGATATGATTTCAATATACAAATACCGTACTTGTCCCCACAATAGGGACACAACTTTTTCGCGGAAGGGAGTTTAACAAGACTCGTGGCCACTCATTAAAATTAGAAGAAAAGAGGTTTAACCTTAAACCACGTAGAGGGTTCTTTACTGTAAGAGCGGCATGGATGTGAAATTTCCTTCCACAGGCGGTGGTCTCAGCGGGGGGCATTGATAGTTTCAAGAAACTATTAGATAAGCACCTGAACGACCCCAACATACAGGGATATACAATGTTATACTGACATATAATCATACACATAGGTAGGACTTGATGGACTTGTGTCTTTTTTCGAGCTCACCTACTATGTAACTATGTATATAATACAGGTCTGCAGCAAGAAGCTGAGAAATGAGAAAAGATGATAGACATTATTATTCATCTAAAATTATCCTTCAAAATGTCAAGATCAAGGATTTTTTTTTTATTATTTATGGGCCGTCCTACAAATGGCCTGATAATACATCTGTAGATTGGGCCAAAAAAACATTGGCTATGTATTGTGTTCTCAGGTACCAACAAACAAGCCTTATATCTAAATTACGTTTGTGGGGGCCCCACTCCCTGAAGCAGCATAAAAGTATTCAGTTCTCAATAGCCAGTATAAATACATTCACCCTGCTCCTCCGTGACTGAACTGGGTTCCAGTTTTGGAATAGGCCACTCACAAAAATCAGAGATCAGTTTGGTTGATTTTTAATGCTTTACTTGCACAAACATCAACACATACAAGTTCGTACAAATTCTGATGGAGGCCATCAGTACTTTCCCTCTAGTGGGCATTCTTTGACCTGTCCCCATTACTAGTCCTTTTTAGTGCTCCAGGAACCCCAGGCATTCCCCAGCTGGAGAACAACACTTGCCTGAAGGAGTATAAAAAATCTAGAAGGGCCATGTCTAGTCTCATAGACGCCAGCTCCAACCTCTGTCTCCTCTCTTCTCAAACTTTCTGCCCAGACTCCTCCCTTTTTCTATACAGCATTTTATATATAGCTTTGGGGGGCACCAACTAGTGGAGAAACAAAAACCTGCCCTAACACCTCCTTGCACTCCGGTGAACCTGAAGCATACCCATTGTTTTTACCACATCTAAAATATTATCTAAGTAAAGGACAAATGGAATAGTCTTTCCCTCAAGACAGGTAATAATCTTCAATAGTTATGTTTTAAAGATATCATATGCTGCAGCAAAACCAAAAGGCAAAGCTGTAGATTAGGATGGGCAGTGGGCCCAGGCCCGGACTGGCCATAGGGCAGACCGGGCATTTGCCCAGTGGGCCGGGGCTGCCTGTTCCGTGGCCTGTTGATGTTCAGGCTGCACAGCGGGAGGTAAACGGTGACCACAGCCTGGACAGGGTTAACACAGGCCACGGCCGCCGCTCGCCTACCGCTATGCGGCCGTGCCTGTGCCTTCTCCGGCGGAACTAGAGGCTGCATGTGCTGAGCTGTGTGTCTCTCACACACAGCTCAGTCTCAGAGCCGCGCTGACAGTTCCGCTCTAGACCCCTACAGACTGCTCCTCCTCCTCTGGGCCGCTGTCAGGATGTCCCCCCTCCCCCTTTCTCATGTTGGGCTTGTCGGCAGCACGGGATGGGAGAGAAGAAAGCTTCCAGCTTGTTCTTCTTCCCTCCCAATTGGCCACAGCGGAGGGCCAATCAGAAAGAACTAGTGGTGCATCATGGGAAATGCAGTCCCAGAGATAGGAGGCCCAATTGATCTCAGCAGGGAGATGGCTACAGTCCCCAGCATGCACTCTGCTGGGGGGAAAAGAAAAAACCTGGAAACAAGCAGGTACTACAGTAAAAATGGAAAAAGAAAGCGGACTGTGCTGGGGGAACTAATAGCCCCAGCACCACCAGATAGAGCCAGGCTGTACCCACACCACCAGAGGGAGAGCGCCACGCTGTACCCGCACCACCAGAGAGCCATGAGAGCCACGCTGTACCCGCACCACCAGAGCACCACGCTGTATCCACACCACCAGAGAGCCACGCTGTACCCGCACCACCAGAGAGCCACACTGTACCCACAACACCAGAGAGAGCCATGAGCGCCACGCTGTACCCGCACCACCAGAGAGCCACGCTGTACCCGCACCACCAGAAAGATTGAGCCACGCTGTACCGCACCACCAGAGAGAGAGAGCCACGCTGCACCGCACCACCAGAGAGAGAGAGCCACGCTGCACTGCACTACCAAAGAGAGAGTGCCACGCTGTACTGCACCACCAGAGAGAGAGCACGCTGTTCCCGCACCACCAGCTCTAAAATGACTCCACAGGTGAAGATGAGCCCAACCCGTTCCAGACGGAAACTAAACAAACCCTTCTGTCTAGTTCCAGGATGCGTCTGAAGCCTCATTTGCAGTTTAAAACTGCTGCAGGAATAATTACAAATCTAAATCAGTGATAAAGCAGTTCTGCTCTGCTACGGATAATTTTTCAGTTATATCAGCTCTGTGGGTGCAACAAAAAATAAAAATACAAAAGAAAATACATAATTTTTCTTGATTCTTTTAGTTTAATACAGATATAGCAGTCTGTTTATCTCTCAAAGAGAGAATATGATACATTAAGATCATTCAGGATAACGAATCCACATAAAAAAAAAATTTACCATCTTTCCCTTTTTCAGGTATTGCATGCATAAAATTGATATAAGTACAATGATAAAATGTAGAAATGGAATTTCTTCACGTTTAGCTGTTTCACAAGACAAGCACTAAGATTATATAACTAACTTTTTGGACTTTTGGATTACAAAATGGAAATGTATTGGACTATTACGGTATTCCAACCACTCAGACATTTAATATAAGTGCATTTGTTTTGTGACTACAAGATGAATTGCGTACTGACGGGCAAAATCCTGTTAAATGGATGGCAGTCATGTAAGGTACCATTGAGAGGATCAGCTGAAGAATGTGAGCTCCAAGCTCTAGTAATTCAGTTCCACACAGCTGCGGAGCTTACCTACGAAAGCTGGCAAGTTCTGCCCTGGAGCCAGCTGCTAACTATGGAACCAAAATCCGTTTGTAGATGAAACATTTCTTTTTTAAAAGCAATGTTGTTCTATGGTAATATACACTACTGCATAAAAGTTTTAGGCAGATGTGAAAAAATGCTGTAAATTAAAAATGCTTTCAGAAATAGAAGTGTAAATAGTTTAATTTTATTATTTAACAAAATGGAAAGTAAATGAACAGAAGAGAAATTCAAATCAAATCAATATTTGGTGTAACAACCCTTTGCCTTCGATACAGCATTAATTCTTCTAGGTACACTTTCACACAATTTTTGAAGGAACTTTAGCAGGTAGGTTGTTTCAATCATCTTGGAGAACTAACCACAGAACTTTTGTGGATGTAAGCTACCTCAAATCATTTTTTGGGTTGATTTGCCAAAATATGGTGCAGCTCTGCACAGAAATCAGTCAGGTTTTATTTTTTACTAGAATAACTGCATTTCTATGTTCTGTGTACTCTGGTAGACCAGATATAGTGAATGCAGGGTCCTTGGTTTAGTAACACTTTAACTGAACAAGCTGAAGTTAGAAGCTGATTGGCTAACATGCACAACTGCACCACATCTTGCACTCTCCAGTTTTAGTAAATTTACCCCTGCCTCTGCATGTAATCCAAGACAGACTCAATGATGTTGAGATCAGGGCTCTATGGGGACCGAATTATCACTTCCAGGACACTTTTAGGCTGAAGATAGTTCTGAAAGATATTGACTGTATATTTCAGGAACGTTGTCCTGCTGAAGAATAAATTTGAGGCCAATCACACGCCTCACTGATGATATGATCAGTCCAGAACACCTGCTGCCATTTTTCTGCACCCCAGTTCACCAGTTTCCGTGCATAGTTAAGTCGCTTATCCCTGTTTCCAGAGGTATAGCTTTTGGACACAATTCCATGAAGAGCACTTCTGGACAGACTTCTCTGACCTAGGTCCCACTGGTTTCCATCAGTTCTGTCCTGATGGCACTGCTGGACATCTTCCGATGTTGAAGGGAACTAGGCATGATGTGTCTTTCATCTGTTGCATTCCTTGGCTGATCACTGCATCTATAGTCTTCAACATTGCCTATTTCTTTGTGCTTCTTTATGAGAGCTTGAACAGCGCATCTTGAAACCACAGTCTGCTTTGAAATCTTTGCCTGGGAGAGGCCTTGCTGATGCAAGATAACTGCCTTGTGTCTTGTTGCTGTGCTCAGTCTTCCCAAGGTGTAAGGCCTGTGACTTGAAACTGCCTTCCACAACTTCACCCTATTGCAGAGTTTGGCTGTTCCCCACCCAGTTTTAGGCTGTTTCTTTTTCAGTTACTGACTGTGTCTCAACCTACATATGAAGTTGATGATCACAAGCACCTGCTTGGTATAACTGGTTAATCATACACCTGACTTTAATCCTAAAAAATCTCTGACATTGTTAAAGTGTAAGAATTCATGCTGGTTCAAAGCCAAGTGTTCAGTTGGTGGCTGGGATGCTGTTAAATAGTCTGGAGCTCTGATGAGATTGTGTTTTTCACTCCTGAGGGAATGGATCTGTGAACTGAGAGGAGGAGGGGTGGCTTGCCCACAGCACCTTTTGTCAGGAAGGCACTGGCACTAGTACAGCTTAAGCTTCTAGACGTCCGTGGGTGCGCAGGTGCAGATTTACAGGTGCCATTTGCCTGTGCATAACTGCGTGCGTGAATGCGTATTTGTAAACCCGCACGCCTGTCACTAATGTTGGCACCAATGACACTATTTAAACTGCAGCAGTGCTTTCAGCCACTGTTGTCTGATTTGCAGCTATTACCAGTGTTCCTGCATCTGTTCCTGTATTGACTCCTGTTTTTGGCCTGGCTTGCCCTGACCTTGCTTGAACACTTCCTGCCCTGACCTTGGTCTGTCTTTGGATTTGCTCTGTCTCCTGTTCATCTGCCTGATTCCAACGTTGCCAACCTCTGCTTGTACCCTGACAATTCTCTGCCTGCTGTCTCTGCCTGTATCTGACCGTCTGTTGCTGATCTGGCTTGTCTGACCTTGCATCCAGTTATTCCCAGTTCTGCTCTGCATGCTACCTGGTCTCTGTTGGTTCTTCACCTGCTGAGTGTTACCAATCCTTCCACACCAGCCATCTGCTTGCTGCCCATCAAGCATCTGCCGCCTGCTGTCTGCCTAGCCCGGGGTCTGCTGCTATCCACTGTTCCAGTGATCTGACCGGCTCCTGGCGATGCACCTGGTGCGGCTGACAGAGCATCTTACAGGCACTCATACCTCACTGCGCTCTCGAGGCCACTGTCGCAACATCAGAGGTCTCAGAGCCGGGGCTGTATGAGAGGCCTCCCTCTACATGTCAGGCTCTGCCACAATGTATGTGACACCTTTAGATGCTGAGTTAGTCTACAGCAGGCCACACCTATACATATGGACTGACTTTTTCTCAGGATTGTGTGAGTGAAGTCTCTCTTTTGTGCTGGACCTGAAAGCTATTTCATGGTCCCCAGCCATAAACCTATAGACTGTGCAAGTCTACCTGTACTTGTGCTAAAGTTACTTCATGGTCCCACAGCCATAAACCTAAACTGTAGATCAGGGGTAGGCAACCTGGGGCCCTCCAGATGTTGTGGAACTACATTTCCCATGAGGCATTGCAAGGCTGGCAGTTACCATTACTCCCAGAGGCATGATGGGACTTGTAGTTCTGCAACAGCTGGAGGGCCCCAGGTTGCCTACCCCTGCTGTAGACCATTCCAGTCTAGCTGTACATGTTCTGCAAACTGTTGTGCAAATCTCATGTTCCCCAGCTGTGAGTGAATGACTATGTTACTGCTGTAAAGAGGAAAGGATCGCTGCTACTCCTGACCAGCCCAGGTGAATAAACGTTTAGGAGTGACCTCAGCCTACATGTTTCCACCACACCACAGACCTTGATACATTTGCCCCGCTCACTGGGACTTAGTCATAGACCCTATGGTCATACTATAGTTTAAAGAGGAAACTGCTTAGTCATGGTCATACTACAGTTTAAAGAAGAATTAGCCACCTACCCATGGTCACAATAAGATATCAATGGAGGCTGGTGCTCTATTTTTTGGGGGGCCAGCAAAACCGCCCGACACCCCCCCCCTTCGTCGCTCAGTCATCAGCCCACAAGCCCCACACATACCCCATCTAGGTCGCGGGCAGAGCTTCCTCCTTGTCGGCTTCACCCTGCGTCTCCTCCTCCTTGCCATCACAGTGGCTTCCCCTACATCTTCTCTTCCTCCGCAGCCAATATGATCACTTCTCCTCTCGGCCAATCGGGTCTCAGGACCCGCTTCCTGATTGGCCGGGAGGAGAATCAGGAAGACAATAGCGAATATTAATGCTCTGCTCCCCAAGCCCACCCTTTTTTAAGCAAATCAGAGCCTCATTAATCACGTACTTCTATATAAAAAAAAACAAAAAACATTGGAATCCATGCGTCCGGCGTCCTTCATGTATATTAGGGGCCGGAAGCATAGATTAGGGTGGCGACTCCCCTGCGCTCCTTATGGATGGGCTACCACTGAAGAATAGGGTTCCTACACATGGCCATACTTCAGTTTAAGTAAGCTGTCTACCCATGGTCATGCCACAGTCTGAAGAAGAACCTGCCTATCCATGCTATGGTTCTGCCTAAAGCTCTACTGAACTCTCAGTTTAAATTTGCCAAATGTGTGTGCAGAATCTTAGTTTGTTTTCTTTAAAAATCAGCCACAGCCTGATTAGAAAAGCCTGTCTCCTGACATCATGCTGCTGAGTGGAATCGCTGCTCCCTGTGTGGAAGACGTAATCTCTTTGCAAAGGTCCAACACCCCCCCCTAACTGAGTCAGAGCTAGAGCTCTACAATTAGTGGAGAACATCTGCTTTGCTAATTGCAGAGCTCTAGATTTGATTCAGGAAAGATTATGCACCAGACCTCTGCGGAGAGACCATTGCTTCTGTAAGTAAATGATCTGTAAAGCCTCGTACACACGATCGGATTTTCCACAGTCAAAACCTCGGACTTTTG
Source organism: Aquarana catesbeiana (assembly GCF_042186555.1). Taxonomy (NCBI): domain Eukaryota; kingdom Metazoa; phylum Chordata; class Amphibia; order Anura; family Ranidae; genus Aquarana; species Aquarana catesbeiana. The sequence continues at coordinate 69,199,460 of NC_133325.1, read as the reverse complement.
TGCGTTGGCCAGGCTTGTCTCGCATACAAATGGCAAAGAATTGTCAGCCAACAAACACGAACGTAGTGACGTACTACGTGTTTTTTCAGCTCTTTAGCGCCACCCTTTGGGCTCCCTCTGCTAATTTCGTGTTAGTAGAAGTTTGGTGAGTGTTGATTTGTGCTTTTCATTTTGCGCTTTTCATATCGCGCTTTTCAGTTTGTTTCTGAACGGCCGTTCGTCAACCAGCCATGTTGCGGAATCGGAGGAGATAACGTGTTATTTATTATTGGCCTTGGAGTTATTGCTTTGACCCAAGTCCAGTCCAGGAACAGGAGGAGGAGGATTCCTTGGACCAAAAATTGGTTGCTTTATTAATCGTGACCAATTATGTCATATGCCTTTGAGCTCCAGGAGAATAATCCAGATGATTTTCGGAATTATCTCTGGATTACGGACCCCTGCTTTCACCAACTCTTGGCATTGTTGACCCCCCTATTAAGAAGCAGGACACATGCATGAGACTTTTATTTTATTTTATGGTTGAATAATGATTTGATTTGGTATATTTTCTATATTTTTGGATGCATAGAATGCACTTTTTGGTTAATTTCTATTAGCAGATAGCATGTCTAATTTTATTTGTTTTCTTTTTTTAATGCTCAATAAAAAAATTGTGTAGAATAATACTTGGCTATGTGTTTTACGTCAAGTGACAGTTTGGAAGTAGGCAGTTACATTTTAAAAAATACAATGTAAAATAACAAGGGACACCAATATCTTTGATATTAAAAACATATATATAGTAAAGTGAACCACCGAAGGTCAAATATATTGCCTTCAACATGTTGCCAACATTGATATTAAAAACGACGGGATAATGATAATATTATTTTAAAAAAAACCTTTGAAAATTAGTTTGCAATAACTCCATCAGTATCACCAGCAAAGCAGCTTCATTATTATCCCATTAGAGAAGAAGAGAATTGTGCGCTGCATTTCGAGATTTCATAATTTGCCACGTCACGAATGTTAATTCTCCATTACGAATGCTAGTTTACAAGACCGATCGCTTCTGGCTCGCCCTTGCTTCCGAGCATGAGTGTTTGTACTTTGGACTTTTGTCCGACGGACTTGTGTACACACGCTCGGAAAATCCGACAACAGACATTTGTCCGCTGAAAATTTTAAAGCCTGCCATCCAACATTTGCCCGTGGAAAATCTGACAACAATTGTCCGATGGAGCGTATAAACGGTCAGATTTTCCGCCAACAGCCTGTCATCACACAATACCCGTCAGAAAATCCGATCGTATGTACGAGGCTTAAGACTTTAAAAAGGAGTTCCACTCACATTTGAAAGGTTGTCTTAAACTAAAGACCCCTCCACCGCTCATTTTCGGATATTTAAAAAACATTTTTTTACCTTTTTCTGAAGTACTAAGTGTACCTCCGTTCCAGGACGTCATGTCCTCTTGTGCGGCGTGCCCCCCGCTGTCTTCTTGGACCTGTGTGTGTCCCAGAAGACAAGCAGGCCATTCACAAAGCTCTGCGTGACTCACGCATGCACAGTAGGAAACCGACTGTAAAGCTGCAAGGCTGCACTGCCAGTTTTCCTTAGTTAGACTGGCAGCACCTGCACCTGATCCGATGGGCGTTTGGACCTCAGGGGGGGCCGACATCGCGGGCTCCCTGGACAGGTAAGTGTCCTTATTAAAACTCAGCAGTGTTTGTAGCTGGTGGAACTCCGCTTTAAACCCCTTTTGTTTGGATGCAGCTGGAATGTATTTAGCTGATTTAAACTTAAAATACTTTCTCATTGACCTGGAAGAAGTATGCAAGCCAGTTCTAATCTAGCTTTACTTTACTTTCTGCATACTTGTTTCAGGTCACTAGGACAGAATGACCGCCATGCAACTAGCATTCCCTTTTGGAGTTCAGTTATGACTATACTCATATTTCTCAGTACAGGTTTCCTTTAACATCCCATTTTCACTTTCACTGCCCTCCCTTTATGTATTCATCAGCCCATATCACCTATTCAGAGTAAGCTGCTAATTTTAGTAGCAGAATGCACCCAGAATTCAGAGAGCAGGAAAATAATGAGAACATCGGGCCTCTAGAGTGATACAAGAGAATTTATAATCAGCAGCTTACAAGTACTCAGTCTAGAAAAATTACCAGCCACAAGGTCCTAAATTGCATTGTACAGAGACACTGTCTCCTCCGCACATGTCCAGTTTTACGAGGCAAATACAGACTTCTTGATGGATATAAATTTTAATTACACATAACCAGTAGCTGATGGTGGCACAATATGCATTGTCTATTTTTATTATCAGCAAGTGAAGCATTGCAGAATGTGTCTTGTGCCTCCCAAATTGCCATTAGGGACAAAATATGCGTGCCCACCAAACAACGCTGATGTTATGGTGGGTGTTCAGAGCTCACAGGCAGATTTATTTGACCATGAATTATTTAAACGTTCGTATTCACAGATCAGTAATATAAAAAATGTACAACACACAGTGCTGTTCAGGCCTTAAAGTCATATATTTTTTTTATATAGGCAGGAAAATATAAACATCTTAATATCAATACTCAATAAATATCAGTATCAATAATATAATAACATATAATATATATATATATATATATATATATATATATATATATATATATATATATATATATGTAGGAAGGCCAGTATGGTGGCCTGAATTTATGGGAGGAGCCCGGGGGGTATTTAAGCAGCCCGCTCACCTGTGGTGCTTGTCGGTTTCCTGTGCGCGATATACGTCACTAGGCCGACTATTCGATATACCAGCGTTCGCAAGTTCTTGCCTTGCAAGTTCCCGTATTCGATATTCCGTACTCAAAACCTTCGAAGTCCGCGTTTTCCGTTCGTAGTTTGTACCACGCGTCTGGCTTGGCTGTCGCAGGTAAGGTCCCGTCGGACTTTTCGTTTTTCATATCATGTCACTAAACCGTGATTTCAAATTTTCGTTTCACTCGCATTTCACAAACTGCAATGTATATCGCTCGTACTTTCGATATGTTACCATTTCGACAGCACTGCGACGCAGACGTCGCTTCATTTCTAGCATGTCGGTATCGGTAGACAGCCATAGCCAGTCGCAATTTGCAATTTATCAAGTCAAGTTAGTTCGATACCAATCATTTCTCATTTCGGAAACATTTCTAAACTCATTTCTGACATTTCAAAAATTGCAATTTATCAAGTCAGTTCGATACCAACCATTTCTCATTTCTGAAACATTTCTAAACTCATTTCTGACATTTCAAATCATTTCTCATTTCAGTCACTTACCGCGTTCCGATTCGAATCCAGTCGCACCAAAGGTGCGCCGATTCGTTCCGGTGTGCCCCAGTTATTACGGCCTCATTTCTATACATGCACCAGAGCTACGTTATTGTCAGTCAATTTGTACCTCTGCCATGGTTATCATTTCATTTCCACGTATCACGTTCCGACATGAATTCAGTCGCATGAAAAAAAAAAAAAAAAAAAAAAATGCACCGATTCATCTCGGCGTGCCCCAGGATTGGCCTCATTTCTATACATGCTCCAGAGTTACGTTTATCAGTCAATTGTACCTCTGTCATGGTTATCATTTCATTTCCATGTATCACGTCCCGACATGAATTCAGTCGCATGAAAAATGCACCGATTCGTCTCGGCGTGCCCCAGGATGGGCCTCATTTCTATACATGCTCCAGAGTTACGTTTATCAGTCAATTGTACCTCTGTCATGGTTATCATTTCATTTCCATGTATCACGTCCCGACATGAATTCAGTCGCATGAAAATGCACCGATTCGTCTCGGCGTGCCCCAGGATTGGCCTCATTTCTATACATGCTCCAGAGGTACGTTTATCAGTCAATTATACCTCTGTCATGGTTATCATTTCATCTCCATGTATCACGTTCCGACATGAATTTAGTCGCATGAAAAATGCACCGATTCATCCCGGCGTGCCCCAGGATTGGCCTCATTTCTATACATGCTCCAGAGTTACGTTATCAGTCATTTGTACCTCTGTCATGGTTATCATTTCAGTCCCACGTATCACGTTCCGACAGGAATTCAGTCGCATGAAAATGCACCGATTCGTCTCGGCGTGCCCAGGATTGGCCACATTTCTGATACATGCTCCAGAGTCCGGATCATAGCTAAATCGTAGACATCGGGGGATTGACCCATATCTCTGTCATGCAATTTCTACCATTTCACTTCCACAACGCATCACCGTTTCGGAACCAGTCGCATCTGAGGCGCACCATTCGTCACGGCATGCATCAATGCATCACTGGTTCCGATCACATTTCATACCTACACCAGAGCTCGGTTGGTTGCCAGTCGCTAACACGGCACAACCAATTCGAGCCTCGGTCAAAACAAGCATTTCTCTCATTTCATTTAATACTGCACTCCTATTCGAATCCAGATGCATCAAACAAGCACCGATTCGTCCCAGGAGCACCAATATTGTCAGTTGCCTCATTCCAATACACGCTCCAGAGCCCGGCCCACGGTCGAACAAATCGTGACACGACCAGGCCGCACCTCTGTCATGCAGTTCATTCATTTCACAATCAAGGCAAACATTTCGAATCATTTCATTGTCACAAAATTGCAAGCACCATACAAATCATGGCTTCAAGTTACTTAGCAATCCCTTCACGAATTGTCACCTTTCATCTTCCTCAGGTCAGTCAAAGTTCAGTAGGTCCACCCTGCACCAGGTTGGACGATATCCCCCCAGGTAAAAAAAAAAAAAAAAAAAGGGAGAATAAGTCGGGTAAGTATGACTCAGCGGATCAAAGAAAAAACTTGAAATTCATCTCACCCCCAATAGGTTACAGTCAACCAGGAAATAAAGCTCGAGAGATCCTCACCAGAGCAACCATGTCCCAGGCCGGCAGTGAAGACTTCACGGCCCCTCTATCACCTACTCCGGTCTCAGAAAGCGGCAGCGTGCAATCCCTCAGGGGATGGACTATCCCCAAACTGACGGCAGAGCTCAGACGCAGAGGTGTCCCCTTCCCCGCCACAGCGAGGAAAGGCGAGCTCTTCAAACTCCTCTTCCCCCCACCAGCAGCAGGACCCAGTACCCAACAGGCATCCCTCCAGTCCATATCATCGGCCATCTCACAATTACACACGATGGTGTCATCTCTATCCACCTCAGTTGCAGACGTCCAAGCCAGGGTGGCACTTCTGGAGGCCCGACCGGCCACGGCTGTCCCCGACCCAACTGCAACTCAGACCTTGACACCTCTTCCTACAGGTACCTCAGGCTCAAGCGCCATTGTCTACCCCTCCCACCTGGTCCCAACCAGTATCAGGAAGGACATTTTGGACGGCAAGGACGTCAACCTGGCCTCTCTCCTTATCTCCGTGCATGATTTGGCAGAAAATAAGGCCTACTCCTGGGGCGACATATCGGTGGTCCTTAAAGCCAAAGACCCCAGGCTGAACCGCAAGCTATCAGTCCCCGAATTTACCCTGGCCTTTGGCATGCTCAGAGATGTCTTGTGCTCAGCCACCCCTAGCAGGCGGGAAGAGCTGGACTTATACCTCCATACTGTGGTAGACTTGGGCCACAAGTATGGAGGTTTCGCCTTCTACGATTATCATCGTTCCTTCTCAGCCAAGGCCGCCGCCAGAATCTCACAATTCCAGATCACGACAGATTGGAGTCTCATGGACACAGAGCTCTTCTGCCGCCACTTTGCCGGCTTACGCTCACCTCTGTGTGCAATTTGCCAGTCTTCCACCCACACTGCCACCTGGTGCGCCAATACGGCGATCAGACGGCCCTTCGAGTTCCCCTCTACCTCAGGTACAGTACAGGGCCAGTCGATCCCTGAACCAACGCCTCAGGTGGACAAACTCGGACGCCCAGTCCGAACCGTGGGAGGGGCAGCCATCTGTAACAACTTCAACTATGGGTCCTGCAACTTCAGCCAATGCCGTCTACTTCACATCTGCACTTTATGCCAAAGAGCACACCCTAGGAATTTGTGTGAAGTCAAGCAACACAAGAGGGCATGACTAAGCCGAATCAACATCTTATGGTTAGGACTGTATCTCACTTCACACCCCACCCCTTCCCTGGCCACCTACCTTATCCAAGGCTTTACAGTAGGTTTTCACACCGGCCTCATTGCACTGCCCCACAGTACTCACGAATGCGCCAATCTTCGTTCGGCAGCCATCGACGAACAGGCCATAGATCAGCTCTTACAGGCAGAGGTAGATCGAGACTACGTAATAGGCCCTTTCACTTGCCCCCCTTTCAGCACATGGAGAGTCAGCCCTATTGGGCTTGTCAAGGGCAAATTCTCTAATAAATTGCGTTTGGTGTACGACTTGTCTGCGCCTCATTCTTCGCACATACCCAGTCTCAATTCCCTGATCCCCTCCGAAGAGTTTTCCCTAAAATATTCCTCCGTTGACATGGCAATACAAGCGATCATCAAAGCAGGCACAGGTGCCTGGCTCTCCAAAGCCGACATCTCGGATGCTTTCAAGCTCCTGCCCATCCACCCGTCCCTTTGGTGCTGGCACGGCATCAAATGGAAGGAAGCGTATTATTTTGCCACGAAACTCACCTTCGGTTCGAAGAGTAGCCCGTGGCTCTTCGACACGTTCGCACAGTCCCTCGTTTGGATACTATTACACAAGGGTCAATGCCATGAAGTCATCCATTACCTGGATGACTTCCTACTGATAGAACCGCCCAACAAGCCCCCAGGAGATCTCGACAAACTTAGAGCTATTTTTGGAAACCTCAATGTTCCTATCGCCGAGCACAAAGTCGATGGTCCAGCAAACATCATCACCTTTCTCGGGGTCAGCTTGGATACCTACGCAATGCAGGCCAGTCTCCCCCCTGACAAATTAACACGCATTAGGGCAGTCCTTCACGACTTTACACACACCAAGGGCTGTACCAAAAAACAGTTGCAGTCTCTCCTGGGTATGCTCAACTTCGCTATGCGAATTATCCCACAAGGCCGCACATTTGTATCACGCCTGCTTAGATTTCTGTCAGAAACTCAAGACCCTGATCAGATTTTGAAATTAGACTCCGCAGCTATAGCGGACCTATCAATGTGGGAGGAATTCTTGTCCGCCTGGAATGGCATATCTCTATTTATACCTATGGTTTCGATCCATTCACCCCAGGTGGTGACTGACGCTGCAGCCTCCACAGGTTTCGCGGCAATTTTTGGCCATCATTGGTTTTCAGGACCCTGGCCTCAACAGATACTGTTGATACCCGGCTTTTCCCAAACATCTGCCCTCTTTGAGCTTTATCCCATAGTGGCAGCCGCACAACTCTGGGGCCACCACTGGACAGGACAAACCGTAGTCTTCACCACCGACAACCAAGCCACGGCAGACATCATCAACAGAGGCAGGTCCAAGTCCCTAGCAGTCATGTCCTTCCTGCGCAGGTTGGTACAACTGTCTTTACAACATCAGTTCAACATACACTGTGAATTTATACCCGGCAGATACAACTCAGCAGCTGACGCACTATCACGTTTCAATTATCCCTCCTTTTTCAAACAGGTTCCCGATGCCGATCCAATGTCGGCCCCTATCCCCGTCTGGTCACAACTGACCCTGGACTAGTTCAACATCTACACGGAGCTACGCAACTCATAAATAATTCCCTCTCCCGCAACACACTCAAAGCCTACCAGACAGCTTGGAAGGCTTTTAATAAATTCCTCACGTCCTGCCGCAAAGAACCAACAGATGTCAAACAGGTACTGGCCTTCACGGCACACTGCCACACGCAGCTGGCCTTATCCTACAACACCATCCGGTTATACCTAGCCGGCATTCAACATTTCATGGCACTTGAAGACCCGACGAAATCGTCACTGTTCTCATCTCACGCTATACGAGCCATCCTAAGGGGAATACAGAAACAACAACCAGTCATCAGCACTAAGCGCTTGCCCATTACAGGGCCCATCTTTAGGGACATGTCAAATATTCTGGCTACATCGCCATTCGGTCTGCTCCCCAGCACGGTCTTACAAGCAGCCATATATTTAGCTTACTATGGGTTCTTGCGGCCTGGCGAATTCACCTCTAACAAACCCACAGACCAAGTACTATGCAGACGACACTTGCTTCGACACCAAGACGACTTTATCCTGCACCTCGAGGTCTCTAAAACCCAGCAAACGGGCTCGGGAGTGAACATCCACCTCTACAGAACCAACAACAGCTGGTGTCCAGTCGCTGTACTCAACCGACTCCTATCTCTCCTGCCTGAGCAACCAGACAGCAGTCCCCTTCTACCATTCCCAGTCAAACCCTTAAACGCCTCTCAGTTTGTGAGTCACGTCAGGATACTTCTCCGCAATCTTCACCTTAACCCTAGTCAGTATTCCGGACACTCTTTCCGCATCGGAGCAGCCTCCGCGGCGTCCCGCCACGGGGTGCCAGATCACATCATCAAAAGACTAGGCAGGTGGAAATCAGCCTGCTTCGCCCGGTACATCCCCAATCCACAAACAGAGATGGCACAGGCATTCTCCAAATTGGCTCAATAAATAACTGAAAACCAATAAAATTATAACCCTACCTGAATGTTTTTGCCCCCTTATTTTGGCATACCGGCCATTAGACCAAGGCACACTTTCAGGTCCATTTCATATGGTAAGTCCACACTTTTAGGTCTATTTCCGATGGTAAGTCTTATCTTTACTATAAGTGTTATCTATGTCCATATCGGACATAGGGCTCCGACCATAAGTAGGAAGGCCAGTATGGTGGCCTGAATTTATGGGAGGAGCCCGGGGGGTATTTAAGCAGCCCGCTCACCTGTGGTGCTTGTCGGTTTCCTGTGCGCGATACCCACCCTCCCATCCCCATTTCATAGCATTTCTCAACTATTCATTTCATTCATTTCTCTTACAGAATAATCATTTCTTAAACCAGGGTATGCCCCCTTATTTTGGCATACCGGCCATTAGACCAAGGCACACTTTCAGGTCCATTTCATATGGTAAGTCCACACTTTTAGGTCTATTTCCGATGGTAAGTCTTATCTTTACTATAAGTGTTATCTATGTCCATATCGGACATAGGGCTCCGACCATAAATATATATATATACACAGTGGGGACGGAAAGTATTCAAACCCCCTTACATTTTTCACCATTTGCTAAAATCATTTAAGTTCATTTTTTTTCCTCATTAATGTACACACAGCACCCCATATTGACAGAAAAACACAGAATTGTTGACATTTTTGCAGATTTATTAAAAAAGAAAAACGGAAATATCCCATTCAGACCCTTTGCTGTGACACTCATATATTTACCTCAGGTGCTGTCCATTTCTTCTGATCATCCTTGAGATGGTTCTACACCTTCATTTGAGTCCAACTGTGTTTGATTATACTGACTGGACTTGATTAGGAAAGCCACGCACCTGTCTATATAAGACCTTACAGCTCACAGTGCATGTCAGAGCAAATGAGAATCATGAGGTCAAAGGAACTGCCTGAAGAGCTCAGAGACAGAATTGTGGCAAGGTTACAAAAAAGTTTCTGCTGCACTTAAGGTTCCTAAGAGCACAGTGGCCTCCATAATCCTTAAATGGAAGACGTTTGGGACGACCAGAACCCTTCCTAGAGCTGGCCGTCTGGCCAATCTGAGCTATCAGGGGAGAAGAGCCTTGGTGAGAGAGGTAAAGAAGAACCTAAAGATCACTGTGGCTGAGCTCCAGAGATGCAGTCGGGAGATGGGAGAAAGTTGTAGAAAGTCAACCATCACTGCAGCCCTCCACCAGTCAGGGCTTTATGGCAGAGTGGCCCGACGGAAGCCTCTCCCCAGTGCAAGACACATGGAAAGCCCACATGGAGTTTGCTAAAAAAACACCTGAAGGACTCCAAGATGGTGAGAAATAAGATTCTCTGGTCTGATGAGAGCAAGATAGAACTTTTTGACCTTAATTCTAACCGGTATGTGTGGAGAAAAACAGGCACTGCTCATCACCTGTCCAATACAGTCCCAACAGTGAAGCATGGCGGTGGCAGCATCATGCTGTGGGGGTGTTTTCAGCTGCAGGGACAGGATGACTGGTTGCAATCGAGGGAAAGATGAATGCGGCCAAGTACAGGGATATCGTGGACGAAAACCTTCTCCAGAGTGCTCAGGACCTCAGACTGGGCCGAAGGTTTACCTTCCAACAAGACAGTGGCCCTAAGCACACAGCTAAAATAACGAAGGAGTGGCTTCACAACAACTCTGTGACTGTTCTTGAATGGCCCAGCCAGAGCCCTGACTTAAACCCAATTGAGCATCTCCGGAGAGACCTAAAAATGTCTGTCCACCAATGTTTACCATCCAACCTGACAGAACTGGAGAGGATCTGCAAGGAGGAATGGCAGAGGATCCCCAAATCCAGATGTGAAAAACCTGTTGCATCTTTCCCAAAAAGACTCATGGCTGTATTAGATCAAAAAGGTGCTTCTACTAAATACTGAGCAAAGGGTCTGAATACTTAGGACCATGTGATACTTCAGCTTTTCTTTTTTAATAAATCTGAAAAAATGTCAACAATTCTGTGTTTTTCTGTCAATATGGGGTGCTGTGTGTACATTAATGAGGAAAAAAATGAACTTAAATGATATTAGCAAATGGCTGCAATATAACAAAGAGTGAACAATTTAAGGGGGTCTGAATACTTTCCGTCCCCACTGTATATATTTATATATATATATTATATATAATAATATAATATATAATATTATTGATCAATATCAATAAATATCGATAAAATAAAATATCAATAGAAATAAATATCAATAAATATCAATAAAAATAAATATCAAAATCAATAAAAATATCAAATAAATATACTCATATCAATGCTTGTGAAAAAAAAATACTTCTATGTATAGTTTGGACATATACAGTATGTATATGGGGCAGTCATTTTCTAATTACAATTGCAGACTGTGCTTCCTGCTTAGTAATGCTGAACAGTGATTGTCTTTTGCCATTCCTAGCGCTCTTTTGGTATGTCTGCCAATCAATTCTGCCTGAACGCAGTGCACAAACAATAATGTGTAGCTAAAGGCAGAACTTTTCATTTTGGAGTAGGGAAGGCTGTCAGGTATTGATTGTTGTCTGTGTCCTGCAGTGAGCATTAAAGCTAGTTTAAATTAGCTAATTACATTTTAGGTGCAACAAAAAGTCTTATGCCGCGTACACACGATCGGATTTTCCACCAACAAAACCGTAGATTTTTGTTCGAAGGATGTTGGCTCAAACTTGTCTTGCATACACACGGTCACACAAATCTTGGCCAAAATTTCCTAACGTGAGATCGCGGTGACGTACAAGACGTACGACGGGACTATAAAAAGGAAGTTCAATAGCCAGTGCGGCTCCTTCTGCTTGATTCAGAGCATGCGTGAACTTTTGTGCGACGGACTTGTGTACACACGATCGGACTTTCCGACAACAAGTTTTGTTGGCGGAAAATTTGAGAACCTGCTATGAAACATTTGTTGGCGGAAATTCCGACAGCAAATGTTCGATGGAGCATATACACAGTCGGACTTTCCCACAATAAGCTCACGCTGAACATTTCCCGTCGGAAAAACCGACCGTGTGTAGGCGGCATTATGCCCTTTACAAACGATATATGTGTATAACATAAAATTAGATGCGCAACCAAAAAATGTGCAAACAAATATGTTTGTATCATCATTGTAAATGTATCATCAACATGTGTTAATTAATGAATAGAAAAGTTTAAAAATGTCCGTAGTGAATGACCAGGGCTGTCTTTTCGCATGGGCACGCAGGGCAGTTGCCCAGGGGGCCCCACTTGCCCAGCGTCCCCAAAAAGCCCCGGGTCTCGTATTTCTCATTAGCCCCAAATGTAAACATCCAGTAATTGGTGGGCAAGCTGGGGACGTGTGGCCGCAGTGGGTGGAGCTGTCAAATCTAAGCACTGATGTCGGGGATGGGCGGGGCTCTGCCCATCCCCAACATCAGTGCTTAGATTTGACAGCTCCAGTCAGTGGCCGGGTGGCATTTCTATGGGGGTGCGCTCTGCACCCAGGTCAGGTGACACTGTCTGACAGAATCCTGAGGGCATCCTTGGCTGTGGCTGCTCTGTTTAGTAGATTTCCCCTGCTAGCTCCACCCACCACTGCTGAGCAGCCGAGCTGAATGTGTCGTCATTCAGCGTGGGGGCGGCTGCTGTTACACACTGTGTCCACACAGTCTTCCAGAGTCCGGACCTCCCCAGCTGAAGCTGAGAGCCCAAGGTGAGCTGGTGATAGGGGGAGTGTTTGGGTTGTGAGAAGAGGCTGGAGGAGTGTTTGTGTCTGCCCTGCCACCCTGACTGTGCTGGTCTGACAGAGAAGGGGGGGTAATTGCTGTGTCCACCACCACCCAGGTATAGGAAGCTGACCTAATAAGGGGGGTTGCAGAATCCAGACATGTGCTATCTACAGGTTGCAGAATCCACACACATGCTATGTACAGGTTGCAGAATCCACACATGTGCTATGTACATGTTTTAGAATCCACACATGTGCTATGTACAGGTTGCAGAATCCAGGCGTGTGCTGTATACAGGTTGCAGAATCCAGACATGTGCTATATACAGGTTGCAGAATCCAGGCATGTGCTGTATACAGGTTGCAGAATACAGACATGTGCTATATACAGGTTGCAGAATCCGCACATGTGCTATGTACAGTTTGTAGAATCCGCACATGTGCTATGTACAGGTTGCAGAATCCACACATGTTATATGTACAGGTTGCAGAATCCAGACATGTGCTATATACAGGTTGCAGAATCCAGGTGTGTTCTATTTACAGGTTGAAGAATCCAGGCATGTGCTATATACAGGTTGCAGAATTCAAGCATGTGCTATGTACAGGTTGCAGAATCCAGACATGTGCTATGTACAGGTTGCAGAATCCAGACATGTGCTATATACAGGTTGCAGAATCCAGGTGTGTTCTATTTACAGGTTGAAGAATCCAGGCATGTGCTATATACAGGTTGCACAATTCAAGCATGTGCTATGTACAGGTTGCAGAATCCAGACATGTGCTATGTACAGGTTGCAGAATCCAGACATGTGCTATGTACAGGTTGCAGAATCCAGACATGTGCTATATACAGGTTGCAGAATTCAAGCATGTGCTATGTACAGGTTGCAGAATCCAGACATGTGCTATGTACAGGTTGCAGAATCCAGACATGTGCTATATACAGGTTGCAGAATTCAAGCATGTGCTATGTACAGGTTGCAGAATCCAGACATGTGCTATGTACAGGTTGCAGAATCCAGACATGTGCTATATACAGGTTGCAGAATTCAAGCATGTGCTATGTACAGGTTGCAGAATCCAGACATGTGCTATGTACAGGTTGCAGAATCCAGACATGTGCTATGTACAGGTTGCAGAATCCAGTTGTTACTTGTTACAATGTGGTCGCCGAACACAGACCCAGCCAGCTCCATGATACACAAGAGGAGATGCCCGCTGTGTGTGTGTGTTACCAGGCGATGGGGAGTCTGTATTAATTGGCACAGTAATGCTGCATTCATGGGCACAGTGAGGGTGCAATTGTGGGCAAAGTGAGACTGCATTCATGGGCACAGTGAAGCTGCAATGGTGTGGGCACAGTGAGGCTGCATTCACAGGCACAGTGAGGCTGCAATGGTGGGCACAGTGAGGCTGCATTCATGGACACAGTGAGGCTGCATTTGATGGGCACAGTGAGGCTGCATTCATGGGCACAATGAGGCTGCATTCACGGGCACAGTAAAGCTACATTTGATGGGCAATCATGCGTGATTGTGTAGACAGGGCCCCAGTGCACTGTATTGGGGGCCTATAATGCTCTTAAGATGGCACTGTGAATGACATTCAGTATAACTCCATTGGGAGTAAATCCTTCGGTAGGAAGGCAGATAGTTCTTTTCACCATATAATCCCAAAAGACAGCCAAGAAATAATGAAATGCCAGAGGGCCGCATACCAGATCAGTAGGATCTCTATTACGGAGATCTTATGGTCACATACAGGAGGGATCACTCAGGCAGGGGTGGTAAATTCACACATCCATCTGGATCCTCTCCTCCACCGGGAATTCCAAATGCTGCAATGCTCTCCCTAGAACCCGTATCAGAGTAGGTGCACTCATGGAGTATATTATAAAAGGAAGTGAAAGGGCTTCATAGTGCAGTAGGTTTAAAATCAGAGGTTCCTTTATTCCATATGATGGGCAACTGACATCTTAACAAGCGATAGCAGACAATTCAAATGAAATACACAGCTGCGGCTCAGGCCAGCCAGCTGGTGCGTGGTGACGTTAGGTCCTATAGCTCCACCCAAGATAGGATTTTCTGACAACAAAACCGTGGATTTTTTTTCTGAAGGATGTTGGCTCAAACTTGTCTTGCACACACACGGTCACACAAATGTTGTCGGAAATTCCGAACGTCAGAAACGCAGTGACGTACAACACATACAACGAGCCGAGAAAAATGAAGTTCAATAGCCAGTGCGGGTCTTCTGCTTGATTCTGAGCATGCGTGAACTTTTGTGCGTCGGACTTATGTACACACGATCGATATTTCCGACAACAAGTTTTGTTGTTGGAAAATTTGAGAACCTGCTCTCAAACATTTGTTGGCGGAAATTCCAACAACAAATGTTCTATATGGAGCCTACAGATGGTTGGACTTTCCGACAACAAGCTCACATCCAACATTTTTTGTCGGAAAATCCTATCGTGTGTACAGGGCATTACAGTTGTTTTTCTTTAGAAAGCAGCCACAGCCAAGGTTGAAAAGCCTGTGACCTTCCAGCATGCTGCAGAATCTCTCTGGGGAAGGTGATCTCATTGAAGAGGTCTGACACACTCCCTGTGGATTCAGGGCCAGTGCTTTTTACAGTGGGTGTAAACTCCCATCTCTGACTTCTACCTATAGGTAAGCTTATAATAAGGCTTACCTATAGGTAGTTTGAATATCTCCTAAACGTGCACCATTTAGGAGATACTTTAGATGCAGCCGGTGACATCACCGGCTCATGCGCTCTGAAGGAATGGCCACCCGGGATGTTCCCTCAGCGTCCTTTGCCGTAAGCGTCAGCTCCCGCGTGCATGCGTGGGAGTGACGTCATCGCAGCTCTGGCCACTCACTCACCCGGAGTCCGCAAAACCCCGAAAGGAAGACCGGGTGAAGATGGAAGCCCTCTCAGTGGTGACAGCACGATGCTGGATGGCTTTGTTTTCAGGTAAGTTTGACATAATGTGCTAGTATGCGAATCATACTAGCACATTATGGCTTTACCTTGCAGGTTGCAAATAAAAAAACACACGCACAGCGATTTACTACTGCTTTAATCAGTATCATGACCTTTACTGATGACTAATCGATTACAGAGCAATAGAACCAGACTCTGTAGGGGGTGTGTCAGACCTCTGCAATGAAATCACTGCCTCAAGAGTGCAAGGGTTCTTCTCTGCAGTTGCTGGAAGGGGACAGACTTTTATAAGGAAAACAAACTGTATGAGACATATTTTTTTCTGATGCATTTGAAATTTACAATATTTAACTGATTTAAATAAGAGTTCCAGTAATGGCTATTTTATACATAGTTAAATTAGCCCAGCTTGTACCAATGTAACTATGCATATACCACACATGGTAATGAAATCTCCAGAGTTTTCCATCCATTTTGCTTTATGTTGCGTCTCTGTTGCTATTTTCCCCAATTTGTAGCAGAACTTGATGTTCACTTGTTGCTCCATTGCACTGTGACCCTCCCTCTCACACTGACTACGTTGAACTGCCTGCAGCGAGTTTACCCTGACGGTCACCTGTACTCCATGCTAAGTGGTGCTTCTCGACGTGTGTCTCTGGATAGCCATGTGCATGCCCCTGCACCTGACCTATGTTGCCGTTGAGATATCGGATCATTCCCCAAACTTTTTAGACACACCTTATATATCGTTACATTGGTCCAAGCTGGACCAATGTAACTATGTATAAAATAACCATGCCCGGAATTATTCTTTAAACTGAAGGTTCAGTTGGGCATTAAAGTGACCTTGTTAGGTTCTTAAAACATTGAAGTGAAAGTTCCCTCTGGTGGCCAGTGTCTCCTACTTTCCTTATGTTCCAGCACTGCAGCCTCCATTAGAATTCAGCACTTCCAGGAGTGTCAGATGCCTGTGTCTCTTGAAACGCGTTGTGATGCAATCCTCCAACTCCTTCACCATTGCACACCACCGCTCTTGTAGTGAAATAAAGGTTGGAGGATGGAACCACTGAGTGTGCCAGGACTATCTGACATGACGTGGCAGGGGAACTTTGTGAAGGTGAATATCAGCTGATGGAGGGTTGCATTTTCAAAAGAACCTGTCAATTCGGCCTAAATAGGCTAAGCGACAGAGTCTCTTTAAACTACAAGTCCCTTTTTTTTTATTTTCACCAGCCCCGTCAAACTTTCAGGTGTCCCCACCCCCCCGGTACAAAAAAATAAAATGTAGGAAAAGAGGTGTACTAACACCCCCCCTCCCCACCAACACACACTTACCACCTCAGATGCCTACAACCTTCTGCACTGCCTGCAGCCTGGCCTGTGCACAACGCCTATACAGTTGATACATATATATATATATATATATATATATATATATGTATATAATAGGGGCGGTTGAAAAAAAGACACAATCCATCAAGTCCAACCTATGTGTGTGATTATATGTCAGTATTACATTGTATATTCCTGTATGTTGAGGTCGTTCAGGTGCTTATCTAATAGTTTCTTGAAACTATCGATGCTCCCCGCTGAGACCACCGCCTGTGGAAGGAAATACCACATCCTTGCCGCTCTTACAGTAAAGAACCCTCTACGCAGTTTAAGGTTAAACCTCTTTTCTTCTCATTTTAATGAGTGGTCACGAGTCTTGTTAAACTCCCTTCCGCGGAAAAGTTTTATCCCTATTGTGGGGTCACCAGTATGGTATTTGTAAATTGAAATCATATCCCCTCTCAAGCATCTCTTCTCCAGAGAGAATAAGTTCAGTGCTCGCAACCTTTCCTCATAACTAAGATCCTCCAGACCCTTTATTAGCTTTGTTGCCCTTCTTTGTACTCGCTCCATTTCCAGTACATCCCTCCTGAGGACTGGTGCCCAGAACTGGACAGCATACTCCAGGTGAGCCCGGACCAGAATCTTGTAGATTGGGAGAATTATCACTTTATCTCTTGAGTTAATATCTTGATGTTGATGTAAATGATCCGGTTCCCAGGCAGATAGCTTCTACACCTCAGAGCAGTGGTTCTCAACTCCTGTCCTCACGACCCACTAACAGGCCAGATTTTAAGCATTATCTTAGGGAGATGCAGACTAGAATGCTGCAATCACTGAGCAGAAAATTATATCACCTGTGATGTATTTCAGTTATCTTGCAAACCTGGCCTGTTAGTAGGTCCTGAGGACAGTCGATAAGAACCACTGCCCCAGAGGACACGTTGGATACCTTATGGCTTGTCCTCCTGACTTTTATTGGAATAAAGTTGTATCTGGACCTCTTGGCAATGGTGTGGCGCTTCATTTTCCATTTATGTTACATAAATTTGAATTAAACATACAAGTATAGTTCAAACACCATCCATATCTATAGACGATGATGGCAGTTTCTCAGCCCTAGCTTTCTGCTGGGTGAGATGCAGACCACACGTGAGGCCAGAAGCATCGGTGGAGGTAAGTAGAGACCTGTGGAGGTGTGAGGGGGTGTTCTTCTCTTGGGTTATGTTTTTAATACCCGTATTGTCTGGATTTGTAATATAAACCCTGTTCTCACTCTTTATCACAATGGGTTGTACTATGTTACCACCTTTTATATTTCAATATTTTTATTGAAAGCATCTGATATCAACAATAATACAATGTGAACAAAGCCAATTCTCAGCTTGTCATCATAGCAAGCCACAGGTGAATAACATATGAACAGAGAAAATATGCAAAATCCAACATCAGAAAAAAGGACATACATTAGTCAAAAATGGTCTCAGGTTGATATTCAAAAGTTGTACTATCCATCATTGTCAAAAAATACAAAAGGACATAAACCAGATCTACGAGGGATCAGGGAGCAAATATTTCCTATCAGTTACCAGGAATGCAGCTACCGTATATATAATGGAAGACAGGAGCAAAGACATGGTACAGGGGAATAGGGGGGGACGAGTAGGAGGAAAATAATGGAGAAGCGGGGAGGCCCCTGACACTAATCCCTGAGACTATCATTGAACATAGAACTGTATAAGGCTCTAAAGACAACCTAATATATGTTAAATGTAGATAACAGAGGAAAGAGAAGAAGTAACGGAAGAAAAAAAGGGTGAGAAGAAAGAAATAAAGAGAGAAGAAGAAGAAGGTCAGCCCGGAGCTCATTGGGGAACCAAAATTGTTACCACCTTTTAAATAAAGGATGACAACCTTTGTTCGGAAACTTAAGTTTTTTTTTTGTTTTTTTTTATAATTGTCCTGCTTCCTTTAATTCTGCAGTTGCCAGTTCTACTTCACATAGTTAGGTTTTTAACAAATGAGCTTCCATGACTATCCCTCTCACCCTCCGGATTAGGCTCAAGAGTGGAATCGATTTCAGAGATAGTGTCCTTTATGAACAGGCTTGTTTTATAGCTGGAGGTCTTCCTTGCCCTTCCACAGAGCATGGCCTTTTCATGGCGGATAGATGTGTGCATTTGATTTCAAGACCTCTAAACGGCACCTACATCTCTTCTCTTGTGTTACATTAAAAACAGTTTGCTTTGCTAAAACGAGCAAGGAAGAATTCATTGTGTATTGTGTCAGCACAGCAGCGAGTGACCTGGATGTGCGGAGCGGAGCACTGTTCATTAATAATACATGCCGCTGGTAATTGTGCTGTGGCAGGTAAAACACTTTCATACAGACGAAATGTTGTGACTGCGATACAGGAGAACTTTTTAAATGAGCTCCAACGGGGGCTCGAGGGATTCTGAGCCTTCGGGTTAAGAGGAACGGCGGACAGCTGCTGGCAGCTTTTGGCTGATACGCTCAATTGTTACAAGAGAACGATTGATTAAACTAAACCAATGAGATAAGACAAAGTATTTGTTGTGTTAGCAAGTAAAACACGGCAAAGGTATTTCTTTGTGTATGTAAGGCTCTGGGTTGGGAAAGTGGAACACATGGTGGGATAGAAAGTACTTCTATGGTTCAGTGGGTGATTTTAAAAGGGTATGACTAAAGCCGGCCATTGACTGATTGAAATGTAGCTGGTTCAGCAGGAACCGGAGGAATTTTGATCGATGTATGGCCTTCCCTGTTCAACAGAAGTCAAAAGTTTGATGAACAGACAAGTTGGAAAAGTTTTCTCAATCAGCAGGAGCTGCTGAACTACTGTCAGAATACAATGTTACAGCAGAGGGAACTCCTCTTATCCACATGCTTTGTGTGGATTTACACTATATTGCCAAAAGTATTGGGACGCCTGACTTTACACACACATGAACTTTAATGGCATCCCAGTCTTAGGCCTGGTTCACACCTATGCATTTTTTTAGTTTGTTTTCAGTTTTGCAGAAACACACTATAGTCCATTTAACATAGTTTCCTTTGGGTCACGTTCGCATTTGTGCATTTTAACCATTTCAATACCAGGCACTTATACACCTTCCTGCCCAAGCCAATTTTCAGATTTCAGCGCTGTCGCAATTTGAATGACAATTGTGTGGTCATGCTACACTGTACCCAAACAAATTTTTGATCATTTTGTTCCCACAAATAGAGCTTTCTTTTGGTGGTATTTGATCACCTCTGTGATTTTTATTTTTTGCGCAACAAATAAAAAAGGACTGAAAATTTTGAAAAAAAAAAAGTTTTTCTTTGTTTTGTAAATAAGTAAGTTTTCTTCTTCAATGATGGGCACTGATAAGGCGGCACTGATGGGCACTGATAAGGTGGCACTGATGGGCACTGATGATGGGCACTGATAGGCGGCACTGATGGGCACTCGTAAGAGGCACTGATGAGTACTTATGGGTGGCACTCCTGGGTACTTATGGGTGGCACTGATAGGTGGCACGGATGGACACTGATGGGTGGCACTGATGACACTGATGGGTGGCATTGCTGGGCATCACTGATTTTATTTGTGCCATAGAGGTGCCAGTCAGTGCCCATTTGTGGCATATGTTGGGCATTAATTTGCACATGTGGATGGCCATGGGAGATGTACCTGGCCATCCACATGTTAGGTGCTTCCCTGGTGGTACTGGCAGCTTCCCTGGTGGTCAAGCGTGGGCATCAGAGGGGGGCTGTGCTGATAAACAATCAGCGCAGAACCCCCCTGTCAGGAGAGCCGCCGTTTGGCTCTCCTCTACTCGCGTCTGTCAGACGCGAGTGAGGAAAAGCCGATCAACGGCTCTTCCTGTTTACATCGTGATCAGCCGTGATCTTTACCGAGATCGGTGTAGCGGTGTGTCAGACTGACACACCACACCACCGATTGCCGCTATGCGCACCCCCACGGGCGCGCAGCGGCTGTTATCCTGCTGGACGTCATATGACGCCCAGTCAGGATAACTGAACCACTGCCCGGCTGTCATTCTGTCATTCTGCTATAGGCCGGGCGGGAAGTGGTTAAAGGGCCAGGGACTTTTTTCTGATTTTTGGTTCTATAGACTTCAATGGATCAAAAACGTGTATTGAAAAATGCAAAATACACCCAGAATATGAAAACTGCAACCTGCATAGGTGTGAACCAGACATTAGTCTGCAGGGTTCAATATTGCGTTGGCCCACCCTTTGCAGCTATACCAGCTTCAACTCTTCTTCCACAAGGTTTAGGAGTGTGTCTATGGGAATGTTTGACCATTCTTTCAGAAGCGCATTTGTGAGGTCAGGCACTGTTATTGGACGAAAAGGCCTGGCTTGCATTCTCTGCACAATTCACACCTATGCATTTTTAGTGCTTTTGCATTTTGCAGATTTGTATTACAGAACATGTTCCATAGAAAATCATGTTAAATGGACCATAGTGCAAATCTGTAAAATGCAAAAAGCACTAAAAATGCATAGGTGTGAATCGAGCCTAACTCATCCCAAAGGTGTTCTATCAGATTGAGGTCAGGACTCTGTGCAGGCCAGTCAAGTTCCTCCACCCCAAACTCACTCATCTGTGTATTTATGGACCTTGCTTTGTGCACTGGTGCGCAGTCATGTTGGACAAAAATGGGCCACCCCCAAACTGTTCCCTCAAAGTAGGGAGCATGAAATTGTCCGAAATGTCTAGGTATGCTGACACCTTAAGTGTCCCCTTCACTGGGATCAAGGGGCCAAGCCCAACCTCTAAAAAACAACCATAATTCCCTCTCCACCAAATGATTTGGACCAATGCCCAAACAAGGTGCATAAAAACATAGATGAGTGAGTTTGGTGTGGAGGAACTTGACTGGCTTGCACAGAGTCCTGACCTCAACCCGATAGAACACCTTTGGGATGAATTAGGGCAGAGACTGCGAGCCAGGACTTCTTGTCCAACATCAGTGCCTGATCTCACAAATCACTTCTGGAAGAATGGTCAAACATTCCCATAGACACACTCCTAAACCTTGTGCAAAGGGTGGGCCAACTCAATATTGAACCCTACGGACTAAGACTGGGATGTCATTAAATTTCATGTGCGTGTAAAGGCAGGCGTCCCAATCCTTTTGGCAATATACTGTAGGAATCCTTTCGTTTTTTTGTTCAGTCCACTGGCTAGTAGTATGTATATGGCCACCATAAATCACAGTTGAGATTACAAGATACACTGTACATGGTTTCCCCCTATACAGAGCTCACCTCAATATCTGTGCCCGAATAGTTTCCATAGAATCCAGCTGGTGTATTTTCCTCATCCTTATAGAGTCTCCTCTATAAAAGTGCTTTGTACATATTCATCCCAATGTATTTGCCTTCATAGAGAGTTTCCTTGGTGTACACCAATCAGCCATAGCTTTATGACCACCCACCTAATATTGAGTAGGTCCCCTTTTTGCCACCAATACAACTCTAACCCATTGAGGCATGGACACCACTAGACATCTGAAGGTATGCTGTGGTATCATGGACACCACTAGACATCTGAAGGTATGCTGTGGTATCTGGCACCAAACTGTCAGCAGCAGATCCTTTAAGTCTTATAAGTTGTGAGGAAGGGCCTCCATGGATCAGGCTTGTTTTTCCAGCACATCCCACAGATGCTCAGTCTGGAGAATTTGAAGGCCAAGTCAACAGGTCAAACTCATTGTTTTGTTCCTCAAACCATTCTTGAACCATTTTTTAATATTTTGGGAATATCAATTCCATGAAGAGGTGTACATGGTCAGCAACAATGTTTAGGTAGGTGGTATGTGTCAAGTAACATTCAGATGAATGGCAGGATTAAAGTTTCCCCAGCAAAACATTGCCCAAAGCATCACACTGTCTCCGGTGGTTTGCCTTCTTCTCATAGTACATCCTGGTGCCATCTCTTCTCCAGGTAAGTGATGCACATGTACCCGGCCGTCCACATGATGCAAAATAAAATGTGATTCATCAGACCTGGTCACCTCCTTCCATTGCTCTGTGGCCCAGTGCTGATGCTTGCTCATGTGCACATTGTAGGTGTTTTTGTCTGTGGACACGGGTCAGTATGGGTACCATGACCAGTCTGCGGTTATGCAGCCTCATATACAACAAACTGCAATGCCCATTTTTTCAGCTTTCAACACATGAACTTTGGAGACAACATGTTTACCTGCTGTCTAATATATCCCTCCAACTTTCAGATGTCATTGTGAAGAGATTTTAAAGTGGTTGTAAACTTAGTTACACCACTTTTACCTACAGGTAAGCCTATAATAAGGTTCACCTGTAGGTACTGGAAATATCTTCTAAACCTGTACTGTTTGAGAGATATTTGCCATATACACTTGCGCCGATGTAATTGTGATGTTTCTTAAGGGCCTGCATGTGCGGGAGTGACGTCATGCGACTCCAGCCAGTCACAAAGCAGGAGTTTGCGGCCACAGAAGGAAGAGGGGTGAAGATGGATGTGGCCAGCAAGGACAAAGGGAACATTGCGGGCTTCGTTTGCAGGTAAGTGCAACATAATGGGCTAGTATGTGATGCATACTAGCCCATTATGATTTTACTTTGCAGGGGAAAAAAACCATCAGGATTTACTTCCTCTTTACTTCCTCTTACTTCTGTCATTATACTGCGGCAGGTCAGTACGAACCCAACTCGTTGTAGCTATATGTGGGATCGGGATAGCAGGTGTGCGCAGGTGCCTGCTGCACAGCAGTGGGGGCCGGTGCTCGTGGCCGACGGTCTCGATGACCACCGGCCACGAGTGATCGCGAGCACGAGGGAGAGAACACAGAAGTGTGTGTAAACACACAAATCCCTGTTCTGCTCTGAGAGGAATGACAGATCGTGTGTTCCTATTAGCTAGGAACCACGATCTGTCACTTCCTCTAGTCAATCACCTCCCCCTTCAGTTAGAATAACCTCCCAGGGAACACAATTAACCCCTTGATCGCCACCTAGTGTTAACCCCTTCACTGCCAGTAACATTTTTACAGTAATCAAAGCATTTTTATAGCGCTGATCACTGTATATATGCCAATGGTCCCAAAAATGTGTCGAAATTGTTCGATGTGTCCGCCATAATGTCGCAGTCACAATAAAAAGCGCAGATCATCGCCATTACTAGTAAAAAAAAAATAATAATAATAAAAATGCCATAAATCTATCCCCTATTTTGTAGACTCAATAACTTTCATGCAAACCAATCAATATACGTTTATTGTGATTTTTTTTACCAAAAATATGTAGAAGAACACATATTGGCATCAACTGAGAAAAAATTTGCTTTTTTTAAATAAAATGGGGATATTTATTACAGCAAAACTTACAAAATATTGCGTTTTTTTCGCCCTTTTATTGTTTATAGCGCAAAAAATAAAAACCACAGAGGTGATCAAATTCCACCAAAAGAAAGCTCTATTTTTGGGTAAAAAGGACGTCAATTTTGTTTGGGTGCAGTGTCGCATGACCGCGCAATTGTCAGTTAAAGCAACGCAGTGCCGAATCGCAAAAAATGGCCTGGTCATTGAGCAGCCAAATTTTCCGGGGCTAAAGTGGTTAAAGGTTATTCAACCTGTCAGTGGTCATATAGGTATGGCTGATCAGATTATGTAACCCCAGGGAGAGCCTACTTATGGGGTTGATTTACTAAAGGCAAATAAGCTGTTACCTTTGCAAGGGAATTATCCCTGAATGAGATGAAGCCCTGCTGACTTTCATCATCCAGTCATGTGCAAGCAAAGATACTTTTTTTCTCATTTTCCTTGCATATGATTGGGTATTGTTTGCAAAGTAAAAACTTCAGTACAAAGGTGAACAGATTATTTGCCTTTAGTAAATCAACTCCAATATACAGTATCTTACAATTGTGAGTGCACCCCTCACATTTTTGTAAATTTTTTTATTCTATCTTTTTATGTGACAACACTGAAGAAATTACTCTTTGCTACAATGTAAAGTAATGAGTGTACAGTTTGTATAACAGTGTAAATTTGCTGTCCCCTCAAAATAACTCAATACCCAGCCAATAATGTCTAAACCGCTGGCAAGATCACATCAGAGCGGGTAAACTGTTTTGCTTTCTCTAATTTCCTTGCGTATCCTAGACTGTAAGATCTATTGCTGCAAGGGACTAGTGTGAATGATTTGGGTATTCTGTAAAGAGCTGTGGAATTTATTGTCACTACACAAATTAATAAAGTAAATAAACTAAACTCTAGTTTAATTAAAAAGTAGGATATTGTATTAAATCAAAGAAGTGTTGTCTTGCATCAGCAAACTATTAGCATATGCATTATGTGATTTAATATGGAATCCAGCGGTTGGTGTCTGCATGGCTCCACAGCTTATATTATTAATTTCTGGTATGTAAATAGTGCCAACAAATACCAGATTGACAATTTGGCGAAATAGGCTGATGCTTATGAGTTGCAGGGGCAAATGGGCACTTGTCCATTGTATGCAGTAGGTACCAGCTGCACAGTCTTTTCCTATTATCAGGATTAGGCCGTTTAAGGGATCTAAGTTATCCCAAAATCTTACATCTTTACTAACTCAAAGCAGTATTAAACCCAAAAGCAAGCATTTACTATATTGCAGCTTACAAATTCTTAGATGTGATGGCTGCATTCATTTTCTGTTTTAGGCTTTCTTTCTTTTATTTTCACCTGATGATCCGGCCGGTAACAGTTATACCGTGTACACACGATCGCACATTTCGACAACAAAATCCATGTTTTTTTTTTCCGACGGACGTTGGCTCAAACTTGTCTTGCATGCACACAGTCACACAAATCTTGTCGGAAATTCCGAACCTCAAGAATGCGGTGACGTACAACATGTACGAAGAGCTGAGAAAAATGAAGTTCAATAGCCAGTGCTGCTCTTCTGCTTGATTCCGAGCATGCATGGAATTTTGTGCATCGGAATTGTGTACACACGATTGGAATTTACAACAACAGATTTTGTTGTCGGAAAATTTGAGATCCAGATCTAAAATTTTGTATGACAGAAATTCCGATGGAAAATGTCCGATGGAGCCTACACACGGTCGGAATTTCCGACAACAAGCTCCCATCGAACATTTTTCATCGGAAAATCCAATCGTGTGTATGGGGCATTAGAGTGTTGAGACAAACCATAGAACACTGATAGGGGTACTCACAATGGTTAGCTTTTGTTTATTAAAAAAAATCTGCCAGTATAAGCGTTCTTGTCTGCTCGTTTCTGATTTTCAGCTCCAGCTTTTTTGTTTTTCAGTGCTTTCTGTTAGTTGGTTCTTACCAGCTGACCGTTTTGAAGTCATGAGGACCCTCACCCCGGACCAGAGGGTTTATATCTACTGTCTGGCCAGAGCCAGAAGAGTGGTGGAGGACGCTTTCGGGATAATGGCCAGCCGGTTCCGCCTATTCCTTACGCTAATCAACATGGCGGAATATAAACTTAACCATATAATACTTGCATGCTGCATTCTACACAACTTTTTAAGGAGAAATTCAATTAACTATGTGGCCTCAGTTGGGCCTGAGGCCAGACTTCAAGAAGAAACCCTGAAGGCGCTTGAAGCTGGCCGTCCTAGCTTGCCCCCCCAAAGCGCCCGCGAAGTTAGACAGAAGTATGTCGAGTACTTTGCAGGTAGGGGGGCCATTGAAATGCCAGAAACTGTTTAAAAAACATTTTATCAAAAATATTTTTACTTAAACTGGAAGTAGATTTCCTTTGATTTACTGCATGGGTTTCTTTTAGCTGTCTCCTAGGTTCTCCAATGGGCTTTTCTTTTTGGCCATGTTCTTCATTGATACGTGAGGTGACAATCTCTTCAGCAAACTATTATTATGTTGTGGGTCTGCTACACACACCTTGTTTTTGTTGTTAATGTATGTAATACATTACTGAGAAAAATATTGATAATTTTCAGCACCATGAATGAATTTTGGGGAGTCAGAAAAATGGTGTGATTGTGGCAAATTATAAAGCACTGTGGGAGTTATTTACTAAAGGAAAATCCACTTTGCAGTCCAAGTGCACTGCAAAAGTGCACATGAAACTGCACTTGAAAGTGCACTTGGAGTGCAAAGTGGATTTGCCTTTAGTAAATAACCCCCATTTCAGTGTAAACACCAACTTAGTCCAAAAAATTATATTGAACATTGAAAGAAGAAGCCACACATTGTTGAGTAGAAAACTTTTTACTCTGTGCACATTCACATGTGCGTTAGAAAAGGGTTTTTGAAACAACCAACATATTTTAGTAAGAACATTTTTTTTTTTTTTGGACAGTACAAATAGCCTTTTTTGTTTTAAAACAGGCATGTTTAAAACCATAAAACAATACACAACTCAGGAACTTCCAAAGTTCAACTTTGACAAAGTGAAGGCAATATCAGATATTAGTATGTCCAAACTGTGTTGATATTGCCTTCATCAGATGGGGTGATGTCACCCCTGTGAAGGCCAAATTTGGAAGATGCACACAAATTGACAATCAAAATGGGGATTTCCCTCCTGATTCCATGCCTAATGTCAGCAAGTGCTAGCTCTCATCATGGGGGATCAATGGACATGTTTCGGGGGTGCAACCCCTTCCTCTCAGCTACCATATTTGTGAGGAAGGGGTTGCACCCTCAAAACGCGTACCTTGATATCCCATTATGGCAGATAGCACATGTTGACACACTGTGTGCATCTTCAAAATTTGGCTTTCAAAATGTTGGTGAAAAGTTAGAAAAAGAGAAACAATTTTAGAAATGTCGGTGTGTTTTCAATTCTGCCAAAAACATCAATGATGTTTTTGAGTCTTTTTTCAACATCATTGATGTCTTCCTTGATCTTCTGTAAATCCTGATTGCACACCATGATCAAGGACGTGGGCACTTGCACTTGTGAAATGAGATTCTTCTTCCACAACATCCACATCACCTAAAAGAAAAAAAAACACCATGTTTTAGAAATATGCAGGCATACATTTATTACCTGAACCAAATGTAGTTAATCTACATCTGCAAAAAACATCGTCTTAGTGGGCGAACGAACTATGTTTACTGCGAACGATTACTGTGCCCACAACCCTGAAACTTGCCATTTTATACTGTACAACAGTAAAGAAAAGCACATGGAGCAGCATGAACGTAATAAGAAGAATAAGAACACACGACAAAATACTTACTTTTTTGCAGCACTCTCTTGATTCTTCTGTACTGATTCTGCTCCCTCAATTTGAGGTCTGACCATCGTTTCCTCAGTTGATCCTTGGATCGCCGTACCCCAAAATTCTTCTGCAGACTTTTCACAACTTTAGTAATGATCTTGGCCTTTCTCACAATTGGGTTTGGGTATGGTCCATGCTTCCCGTCATGGTCGGCCCTCTTGAAGATGTCCACCGTCTCCACCATCTATATAAAGGCCATATTTGAGGCCTTCAATATCCTCCGGGATCGGGACATTTGTGGCTGCGGGCTTTCCTCGTCATTGCTGAAAAGTGGCAGCCAGGAGGTGGCGGAGGTAAGTGGCAGCCAGGAGGTGGTGGAGGAAAGTGGCAGCCAGGAGGTGGCCGGGCCCAGTAGCCTGCCCAAATCCCAGATCCCTCCCCTCCACCTTCCACTACAAAGTCCTAGGAAAAGGAATAACCTGGAGGAGGCAGCACTTGGCCTATTTTGGAAGGCTACTGCGGCCCTCAGAATTCCCTCCAATATTCTAGAGCAGTGTTTCTCAACCTTTTTCCAGTCGGGGCATCCTTAAAAAGTATTTTCAGTCTTGAGGCACCCCAGTCCAAGGCTTAGTTCACGTTACTGTGTGTCGCGGAACATGCGCAAAATCGCACTCGTTCCTGACACACAGACAAATGCTCTGCTCTTTAGGGGTGCCATTAAATCTTAATGGTACCTTACACATTGGAAAATGTGGGGTGCTTTTGGTGCAGTGCAATTTAAAAAAAAAAAAAAAGGTCGGGGATTTCCTTCCCTGAATTTTTGTGGTTAGGGAAGCCCATTGAAATGAATGGGCTGCATTACACGCAGCACGCAGCAACACAGATGTGAACCAAGGGCTTGTTCACATGTCGGGTTGGAGGGGTGGTAAAAGCACATGGTTAAGCTGTTTTTACCACCCCCAAATTCTTCCCCTTTAGCTGCAGAGACAACAGCTGGGGGTGTAAACATGCTGTGGCTGCAGCTGGAGGTATACCCAGGGTGAATGGGGCTGAACTGCAACTACCCTGCAACTGTGTACATTGCACGGTTGCGGTGTAGTGATGCTGCATTAAAACAGGTGGTGGTGAGGAGGCAACATAATGCCTCTTTACCGCCTGTCAAATGCCTCTGAAAAGCAATCTGCGCATAGTTTGCTTTTCAGAGGAGAAGCAGTCCTTGCTGCTATCACAAACAAGACCTACAAAAGCAGTTCTGATGGTACAGGAATGGGGGGGGGTGTCAGGATTAAAAGTAACATACGCACACACACATATACAGACACATACATCCAGACACTTGTACATACGCACATGCAGACACGTGCACACACACATACAAACACACATACAGACACATGCACACACATGTACAAACACACATACAGACAGACACATGCACACACACATGTACAAACACACATACAGACACATGCACGCACACGTACAAACACAAATACAGACAGACACATGCACACACACACACACACGTACAAACACACATACAGACACATGCACACACACACACACGTACAAACACACATACAGACACATGCACACACACACACACGTACAAACACACATACAGACAGACACTCACATGCACACACACACACATGAACAAACACACATATAGACGTACACACACACACACATACAGACAGACACTCACATGCTCACGCACATACAGACACATGCACACACACACACATACAGACATATGCACACACACACACATACAGACACATGCACACACACACGTACAAACATACAAACACACATACTGACACACATACAGACAGACACTCACATGCACACACACACATACATACAGACACTCACATGCTCACGCACATACAGACACATGCACACACATACCAGACACATGCACACACACATACAGACTAATGCACACATACACACATATATACATACACATGTAAAAACACACATACAGACAGACATTCACACGCACACACACACACACATACAGACACATGCGCACACACACACATGAACAAACACACATACAGACACAAGAACAAACACACATACAGATGTACACACACACACACACACACACACATACAGACAGACACTCGCGTGCTCACGCACATACAGACACATGCACACACATACCAGACACATGCACACATACACACATGTACACACACATACAGAATAATGCACACATGCACACATACACACATATATACATACACATGTAAAAACACACAGACAGACACTCACATGCACACACACATACAGACACATGCGCACACACACACATACAGACACATGCGCACACACACATGAACAAACACACATACAGACATACACACACACACACACACACATACAGACAGACACTCACATGCTCACGCACATACAGACACATGCACACACATACCAGACACATGCACACATACACACATGTACAAACACACATACAGACACATGTACACACATGCACATGTATAAAGCCCTTTTAAAACGAATCTAGCTTCTAGCACAGTACCTTTCCATTTCCTCATTCAGCCGGGTACTGCACTGTAGGGGGAAGCAGAGAGCACAGCACACTCCCCTGCACTTTACTTTCACTTTGCTGAGGTTGACGGAGCTTCTCACACTACCGATGTACAGTTCGGCAGGGGATCGAGAGATCGGGCTCATCTGACAGCCCTTCTCTCCCCTGATCCCGCGGCACACCTGAGAACCTCTGATGGCACACCAGTGTGCCGCGGCACACTGGTTGAGAAAGGCTGTTCTAGAGAACTATGCCTGCATGGCAGTCTGCAAAATGCTGGAAATGGAGGAGGGCCAACGCCTCTTATGTGAGGAAGTTATGTTACAAGCCCTAAATAAGGGGTCAAGGGGCGAACTCACAAGCCAAAGCCACGTTTGTTCAACCATGGTCCTCCTCCTCCTCCACCTCCTGCCACAACTACAACACCAGAGCCACAGCCTGGAAGCAAGTCTGGAAGGTAGTGTGGAAGGAAGACAAGAGAGTGATGGCCTGGGTTCAGTCTGACCTGAAAAAAGACACAGGCTGTTGTAAGACCACAGCCTGGGGACAGATATGTCATCTGCTGCTGTTCCTGATCTCTTGGAGTCCTGGACCAGATTGTGCTCACTATTATAAGGACTCCTCAGGCCACCAATTTTGACTTTAAAATAATAGATGTGTGACCTGGGGTACAAAGGCTTTGCAAATTTCACTAGTTTCTCCAGCATTGCCTTCCTCTTTATTTGGTTATGACCCAGAAAAAATGGCTATTTATTTTTCACAAATACTTGCCTATGTGCTTTACTTCATAAAGGACAGTTTGTTTGTGAGTAGGCAGGTACATTTCAAAAATACAATGTCAAATTAACAACGGACACCAACACAAACCAACCTCCTTGAGGTTGAAAAATACAAGATAATAATGGTGTTGTGGTAACTTGACACACAAAATGAAAGAAAAAATTATGGAGATCACTATAAAAACAAAAAAAAAAACCCACTATAACCAAAAATTCTAAACATTATTATGGAGATCTGACGAAAAAAAAACAAAAAACAATTATTCATGAGATTACGAGAAATAATAAAGAAATCAGGTTGTCAGAACTCTGTGTGAATATGAGCAGCAAAACAACTTCATTATTCTAGCATTTTAAAGAAGAAGAGAATGCGCTGCATTTAAAAGATTTTAAAATTTGCAGTGTGACGAATGTGCTATCTCCATTACGAACGCTAGTTTTACCAGACCAAGCGCTTCCGTCTCATAATTGATTCTGAGCATGCATGGAATTTTGTGCGTCGGAATTGTGTACACACGATCTGAATTTCCAAGAACGAATTTTGTTGTCGGAAAATTTGAGATCCAGATCTCAAATTTTGTGTGTCGGAAATTCCGATGGAAAATGTCCGATGGAGCCTACACACGGTCGGAATTTCCAACAAAAAGCTCCCATCGAACATCTTCTGACCATGTGTACATGGTATTATGCTGTGTACACATGATCGGATTTTCCGACAACAAATGTTCAATGGGAGCTTGTTGTCGGAAATTCCGACCGTGTGTAGGCTCCATCGGACACTTTTTGTCGGAATTTCCTACAAAAAAAATTTGAAAGTTCTCAAATTTTCCGACAAAAAAATCAGTTGTCGGAAATTCCGATCGTGTGTACACAATTCCGATGCACAAAATTCCACGCATGCTCAGAATCAGAAGAGCCACACTGGCTACTGAACTTCATTTTTCTCGTACGTGTTGTACGTCACCGCGTTCTTGACGTTCGGAATTTCCGACAACATTTGTGCGACTGTGTGTATGCAAGACAAGCTTGAGCCAACATCCGTCAGAAACAAATCCCAAGATTTCGTTGTCGGAATGTCTGATCTTGTGTACGCAGCATGATACATAAGGTGTGTTACTGGCCAGATCACCAGGTGAAAACAGAGGAGAAAAAAGCCTAAAAAAATTTTTCAATATATTATATTTTTGGTTTTGGGTTTAATGCCATTTTAAATTAGCCAATAAAGGGCATCACTTAAACTTTCCTATGATCAGAAACACAACTATTCTAAAAAAAGTATCATTATTATTGATAATAAAAGGGAAGAGAGGGAGCATAAACAATGGTCCTAGCAACTCTTACCTATGGGTAGTAATTAGTATACATATAAATAATGGTAGTAATGATAAAAATCAAAAGGCACTGGGAAGTGGAGTTTACATCCCCCCAGGAGCTGAGGTAACAGCCAAAGGTCGGCATGCAGGCCAAAATGGTGTAATGGATCACAAATAGTGGATGGGGTAATTACTACCCATAGGTAAGAGTTGCTAGGACCATTGTTTACGCTCCCTCTTTTCCCTTTTATTATCAATTACCATTTATTTATATTATATTATTTACTACAGGTACCCCCAATACATAGCTGCTCCTGATGAGTGGAAATAATCCACGAAACGCGTCAAGCTTTTTACTATTGGATGCTATGCCCCAATGACCATGATTCTACTATGGGTTTGATCTATCTAAATCATCAATTAATTTTATTGGTTATTACTGTATACACACCTCGGAATGTACTGCTAGTTTATTATTAATCATGTATAACAATGCTACTGTATTATGAATTTTATTGTGTTATGATATTATCATACCTTTTAATTCTGCTAATTACATATTGAGTTACCATTAATTCATCTACTGTACTACCTCCCTCTGTGTTACCAATAAATTACTATTTTTATTTTACTATATTGATTGGTTTAATCTACCCCAAGTGTCTTGTTTCATATAAAGTCCCACTCCCCTTTTTTGCTCCCTTTCCCTTTTGTTTCAAATTATCGGGGATGGAGTCCTGTGTACCGGATGGTCACGGCTCATATAAAGTCCCACCCATATGTATTTCCTATAAACTGATTAGGGATGGAAACATTGCACTTATCTATCATGTTTACCCCGTGGTCAATGTGGGCTTATCATCCAGTTTAGCCAGCTTAGGTCCATGCTTCCTTCTTAACAATCCTTTATTTTATAATGAGGCTATATTTTTTTGCTACAAGGGGGGTGATTTTATCCACATCCGGGAGCTGCGACACGCACCGCGGTTATCCCCCACCCCCCCGGCCGGCTGGTCATGTGGGGTGGTGGCTCGCCCTCGCTGCGCGTTGACGCCACGCCCACACGCCGTACGTCTGGCATCATCTGTGACGCCACACGCTGACGTGTTTGTTTTCCAACGACGTTCAGCACGAGGGACGCCGGGTTCCTACATATGAGCTCAAGTCGCTCGGACTTGGGAGCTCTCTCCCTCTGAGCTGCGGACATCCAGCGTGACGTTGGTCACATTCTTGGCGATGTTGCGGGCCATTTTCACCACTCATCTCCTTTGGAGTGTTTTCAGTTCCTATACACCTTTCACTTTCACACTACACACTCCCATGTGTAGCTTCAGGTAACCATGACTTTTGCTTTGGGTCTCTTTTTCAATTTTATGTTGGATCATCACTCTGGTTTCTAACTCTGGTTCACTCTCTGCACATTTTTCTTCACTTCGAGGCGTTTGTTTTGGCCTATTGTATTTCTCACCCACCTTTCTTCTTTCCTTTCACATTTTTTGCTGACTCAGTTCTTCTTTTCTACACTCCACTAACACTATCTCATCATGTGTTTTTCACCAGCTCCTTGGATTCACTTCTGCTATTCCAATCCGGGTAGAGTGAACCCTATCCACTATTTGTGATCCATTACAGCGTTTTGGCCTGCATGCCGGCCTTTGGCTGTTACCTCAGCTCCCGGGGGGGATGTAAACTCCATCTCCCAGTGCCTTTTGATTTTTATCATCACTACCATTATTTATATGTATACTAATTACTACCCATAGGTAAGAGTTGGTAGGACCATTGTTTATGCTCCCTCTCTTCCCTTTTATTATCAATTACCATTTATTTATATTATATTATTTACTACAGGTACCCCCAATACATAGCTGCTCCTGATGAGTGGAAATAATCCACGAAACGCGTCAAGCCTTTTACTATTGGATGCTATGCCCCAATGACCATGATTCTACTATGGGTTTGATCTATCTAAATCATCAATTAATTTTATTGGTTATTAATGAATACACACCTCGGAATGTACTGCTAGTTTATTATTAATCATGTGTAACAATGCTACTGTATTATGAATTTTATTGTGTTATGATATTATCATACCTTTTAATTCTGCTAATTACATATTGAGTTACCATTAATTCATCTACTGTACTACCTCCCTCTGTGTTACCAATAAATTACTATTTTTATTTTACTATATTGATTGGTTTAATCTACCCCAAATGTCTTGTTTCATATAAAGTCCCACTCCCCTTTTTTGCCCCCTTTCCCTTCTGTGCGGACTCTGATGTAAGGGGACCTATGTGCGGACTCTGATGTAAGGGGACCTCTGTGCGGACTCTGATGTAAGGGGACTTCTGAGCGAACTCCGATGTAAGGGGACTTCTGTGCAGACTCTGATCTAAGGGGGGTTCTGTGCAGACTCTGATGTAAGGGAAGCTCTGTGTGGACTCTGATGTAAGGGGACCTCCGATGTAAGGGGACCTCTGTGCGGACTCCGATGTAAGGGGACCTCTGTGCGGACTCTGATGTAAGGGGAGCTCTGTGCAGACTCTGATATAAGGGGAGCTCTGTGCAGACTCTGATGTAAGAGGAGCTCTGTGCGGACTCTGATGTAAGGGGAGCTCTGTGCAGACTCTAAAATAAGGGGAGCTCTGTGCAGACTCTGATATAAGGGGAGCTCTGTGCGGACTCTGATGTAAGGGGAGCTCTGTGCGGACTCTGATGTAAGGGGAGCTCTGTGCGGACTCTGATATAAGGGGAGCTCTGTGCGGACTCTGATGTAAGGGGACCTTTGTGCAGACTCTGATATAAGGGGAGCTCTGTGCGGAAGCCGATGTAAGGGGGGCTCTGTGCGGACTCTGATGTAAGGGGACCTCTGTGCGGTCTCTGATGTAAGGGGACCTCTGTGCAGTCTCTGTCTCTGATGTAAGGGGACCTCTGTGCGGACTCTGATATAAGGGGGCTCTGATGTAAGGGGGTTCTGTGCGGACTCTGATGTAAGAAGGCTCTGTGCGGACTCTGATGTAAGGGGACCTCTGTGCTGACTCTGATCTAAGGGGGCTCTGATGTAAGGGGGTTCTGTGCGGACTCTGATGTAAGGGGGCTCTGTGCGGACTCTGATGTAAGGGGACCTCTGTGCGGACTCTGATGTAAGGGGACAGGAGGAGCTGGAGATCTGCACAGTGAGCAGAGAATAAAAGGGGGCACTGTGATTACAGAGAAAAGGGGGGGGTAATTGGATAATTTCAGGGGCACTGTAATATAAAGGGGTCTGCCTGCAAAGGGGCACTATAATCATTGCAGTGCCATTTTACAGTGCCGTCCCCATTATATCACAGTGTCCTCTGCACATTACACTGTGGTGGACACCGACACCAGCCACCCCCACAAATTCCTACTGAACCCCCAACGGTTCCTGGAAAATTTGTCTGCTTAGTCTTAAAGCGGAGGTCCACCAAGAAAAAAATATTAAAAGCCAGCAGCTACAAATACTGCAGCTGCTGACTTTTAATATATGGACACTTACCTGTCCAGGGAGCCCGCGATGTCGGCAACCGAAGCCGATCCATCCGTCGGCTCTCAGCTGCTGCCGCCGCCATCCTCGGTAAGAAAATAAGTAAGTGAAGCCTTGAGGCTTCACTGCCTGGTTCCCTACTGCGCATGCGCGAGTTGCGCTGCGCTTCCTCTCTGGTCCCTGCTGTGTTCTGTGTCTCCCAGAATACAGCGGTGGAGGACAGTGTAGGCGTCGAAAGTGGCATAGATCACCACAAGCGCCGCGGTGATCTATGCCAGAAAGTGGGAGCAAATACCTGTATTAGACAGGTATCTGCTCTCTCCTCCCCCCTGAAAGGTGCCAAATGTGACACCGGAGGGGGGGAGGAATCCAAAAAGTGGAAGTTCCATTTTTGGGTGGAACTCCACTTTAAATGCTTTTTGCTCTTTTTTGTCCCAGTTCAGGCCTAATTGGAAGCAAGAAAATTACATAACACTTGTGGTCAGTAGGAGAAGGAATAGTGCCCCTTTATTGGTATTGATGAGAGCAATATTCTCAAATGTTGGTATCATTGGAGGAATAGTGCCCCATTGTTGGTGTCAGTAAAAAGAATAGTATCCCATCATTGGCTTCAGTGGGAGAAATAGTGCCCCATCATTGGCATCAGTGGGAGGAATCATGCCGAATTGTTGGTGTCAGTGGGAAGGATAGTGCCCCATTGTTGGTATTAGGGGGGGTGCCAGTGTTAGTGGGAGCAATGATGCCCTGTTGTTGGTACCAGTGGAGGGAATAGTGCCCTATTGTTGGTGCCAGTGGAAGGAATAATGCCCCATTGTTGATGCCAGTGGAAGGAATAATGCCCCATTGTTCATGCCAGTGGAAGGAATAATGCCCAATAGTTGGTGCCAGTGGGAGGAATAGTGCCCCATTGTTGGTGTCATTGGATAGAATTTTGCCTTACTGTGGGTGTCTGTGGGAAGAATAGTGCCCAGAGGGCACTGTAGTGCTCGCTAATACCTGTACTACACAGGGCACTGTCATATGAAATCATTGTTAAGGCCGCACTCTGACTTAGAAGCGAGTATACTTCATTTGCACAGCAACCCTTCCTGTACAATCCTCTTATTTAATACATACACCTCATATTTGGCTGCTCTGTAAATTCTCCACATTTCCGAGTGGGTACCAAGGAGTCTGTACCCCACTCCACCAGCACAGTATGACATGTGACCTTACTCCCAGTGACATCACAAGACATCTCCCTGACTCAAGAGATCATCTCCTTACCTGTTCCTGAGCTGTTCCAGTGAGGTCTCTCATTCTCTCTCTTCTTCTCTTCTGTGACACCTCAGGCTAGGTACATGGGATTCCCTGTGCCGTGATGTCAGTCCCTGTATGTGGGAGGGGGATGGGGCTTAGCTAGAAAATCCCCTTACTACCAGAGCCTTTCAGCACCTATGCCATGTCCCTATGACTCCCGCTGGCTGACTGCTTATGCCGGGTACACACGACCGGACTTTACGGCATACTTTGCCCGGCAGACTTTTCGACTGACTTTACGACGGACTTTCCGAATGAACGGACTTGCCTACACACGATCAACCAAAGTCCGACGGATTCGTACGTGATGACATACGACCGGACTAAAACAAGGAAGTTTATAGCCAGTAGCCAATAGCTGCCCTAGCGTGGCTTTTTGTCCGTCGGACTAGCATACAGACGAGCGGACTTTTCGACCGGACTCGAGTCCGTCGGATAGATTTGAAACATGTTTCAAATCTAAGTCCGTCAAACTTTTGAGAAAACAAAGTCTGCTGGAGCCCACACACGATCGAATTGTCCGACAAAATCTGGTACGCCGGACCAAGTATGCCGTAAAGTCCGATCGTGTGTACGCGGCATTAAGCACCCAACATTACTTCAATTGTCCCAAGCAACGGCACTATAACCTATTCTCCTTCCACTGAAGGTTAGACCTTTGGAATTCATCCACATTGACTTCTCTTCATCCTCCCACTAAGCACTGTTCTTTAACACACCATGCATTCACACCTTTTCAAGCAACTTCCGACCAGGCACCATGTTGAAATTTCAGAACACTACTTACTTTTGCTGTTGCAAGCTAGTATGAAATAGGCTCTTTCAGATTTCCTCCATACATGACTCTAGTTCATCCTAACTTCAGGCTGTCCCAGATCATACCTTATAAATAGTGCAATTCCATAGAATATGGTTGGTACCCCAAATGGATACCCACCAAGGGAAGCCCCAAAAGTGAGAACAGAGTTACTTGTGGCAGCAGTCCTCCATGCAATTCCCCATCCATGGACCCAGCTATGTTGCCTACCTTTCTAGTCATAGCTCGTCACAAGGGGCCATGCACACTCAGGAGCTGGAACCTTAATCCCTTCCTAACTTCCGGGCAGACGCAATAGGAAGGTAAAGCATAGCCAACATTCCCCGTACGTAGGCACCTGCCTACAGGCTGGATAAAGGCAGCATCTGGCCTGTGGGCCACAATTTGAGACTGTTGCTCTAAACCAGAGATGGGCAACCTCAGCACTCCTTCTGTAGTGAAAGTACAAAGCCCCTGCCTCTGGGAGTTATGCCGGTGGCTGTCAGAGTATTGCAATGCCTCATGGGACTTGTAGTTCCACAACAGCTGCAGTGCAAAGTTTGCCCATCCCTGCTCTAAACCATGTTACAAGCAGTAAAACAAGGTCATGGTCTATGTAAAAGAGATGATTCCAATGGAAGGTTGATGCTTTGAGTAGTTTCCAGTAGGGTTGCACCGATACCGGTATCGGTGCCAATACTAAGCATTTGTGTCGGTACTCATGCAAATTCTCCAATACCTGATACCAATACTTTCAGACTCAGTTGTTAAGGAGTGGAACCGCTGCATCCTTAACAACTAATGACTCAGCTGTCAGTGGGGTTCCCCTGTTGACAGCTGAAATGTAAACTAAGTCCTGCCAATTGGAGCTGTCACGAAAAAAAAAGCAACCAGCAATGTTTATCAAAAGCATTGAGATAAAAAGAAACATTTGTTCTTTTTGTATCCTTCTGTTTATAGATCAAAGGGATGAACTTCAGTCTGCAGATGAAGTCAATTTAAAGCAACCTGTCAAGTGAGAAAAACATTTTTAGGTTTTTTTTATTGAATGTTCATCTGTTTAACCCCTTATTAACCCTTAATTTACTCTAATCAGCCTTAATTAACTCCTTATTCTCCTTCTCCATTTAATTATTATTTTCCTGCTGTTTTTTTTTGTTCATGTCTATTTTATGAACTATTAATAATTAAAACTTTTTTTGTTTGCTTTATTCGTTAACATTTTTACATATTTACACGTTTCACATTGAAAAAAGCGCAAAATTTAAAAACAAAAATGTCATTCATTTGTAAATAACTTTTCAATGCTTTGTACCATTGCTGACAGCTGAAGTGTAAACAAAACTGTTGCGTTAGGTATCACTCATTGTAAAAAAATGGTATCAGTGTATCCCTAGTTTCCAGTGATGGAAATCAAACTCGAGTGTGTAAATAATACACAAAAAACAAATACTACTACACAAAACACATGTTTGTGGTGCAGTAGTGCGGCATTTAGGTAGTTAAAATAGGCAGTGAAGAGGTGACATGTCAAAAGCTTCTTAAAAGCGATCCAAGTGCAAATCCCTTTTCAGAGAAGCGGCAGTCTTTACCACAAGTGTCAATGAGTCCAAAGATTCTTTTTAATGATGAAAGGTAAAACTTTGATGAAAAAGTTTATTTATCTATGCTGATTTGTGACGTTAGTGAAATATTTCTGTTATTTTGTCTACCCACTGCAGGCTTCAAGTAGTTATGAAAGCAACATTTTAAAATTCATCAATTTATTTTTTAAATGCATCTACCACCGAATGAAAAGATTTTGTTTTAATAGCTTCCCTATTGCTTTTAGATGACAAAAATATAAACGCAATCAGAAATGTTACCACATAAAGCCCTTTAGAAGAGGTCTGGGGCCACCAGATCCTCAGTTGCCCGTCTGGTATGGAGAGAGATTGGAAATCCTGCATTTACAAGAAGCACGCATTGCAAATAAAATATTCCTTCCCTTTTCCAGAATTTACATTTATTATGAAACATTAGCATTCCGCATGCACATCCTTAATTCTATCATTAGCTGAATATGATATCTTCCAGCTTCTCATCACCATTAGAAAAATGGGCACTTTATATAATTATTTTATTTTATCGCTGGAGTGCAAACAGCAGCGCACAAATAATTAACAATGAAACATTTACGTTGCAATTAAAAGATTACGATTCTAATGAGTATGAACAGGAACGGGAATTTGGAGCCAGACAAAAGAGCCATCCCTGGGCAGATGTTTGTAATAAGACATGGAAATTCATTGCATTGCTTCAACAAAGGCCTTTTGTGCACATATGAACTTGGAAACTGGTTTGCACATCACAGTCATTTGCTTTGAAAACATCACATTTTCCAAGTTCATAACCCCAGCTTGCCATAGTTTGTGGTTTGGAAGACTTTAACATGAACCTTTCATGTTCCCTCTAGGTTTGCTAACCCACAACAGGAACAGATTACACAAGGTGCCTACAGGACAGGTTCCTTTTTTTTAAGTTAGTGTTTGACAAGAGTGCACCATGATACAATACCAGGGGCACTCTTGGAGCTAGGGTCACCCATTGTTCCACTACCTAATAAAAGCATCTTGGCTGCTAATGCTGGCTGTCTCATTGGATAAGCACAGGAATACTGTATACATACAGTGGGGATGGAAAGTATTCAGACCCCCTTAAAATTTTCACTCTTTGTTATATTGCAGCCATTTGCTAAAATCAGTTAAGTTCATTTTTTTTCCTCATTAATGTACACACAGCACCCCATATTGACAGAAAAACACAGAATTGTTGACATTTTTTGCAGATTTATTAAAAAAGAAAAACTGAAATATGACATGGGCCTAAGTATTCAGACCCTTTGCTGTGACACTCATATATTTAACTCAGGTGCTGTTCATTTC
The DNA here is from genome assembly GCF_042186555.1 of Aquarana catesbeiana. Classification (NCBI taxonomy): domain Eukaryota; kingdom Metazoa; phylum Chordata; class Amphibia; order Anura; family Ranidae; genus Aquarana; species Aquarana catesbeiana. The sequence continues at coordinate 69,158,430 of NC_133325.1, read as the reverse complement.
TTCTGATCATCCTTGAGATGTTTCTACACCTTCATTTGAGTCCAGCTGTGTTTGATTATACTGATTGGACTTGATTAGGAAAGCCACACACCTGTCTATATAAGACCTTACAGCTCACAGTGCATGTCAGAGCAAATGAGAATCGTGGAGTCAAAGGAACTGCCTGAAGAGCTCAGAGACAGAATTGTGGCAAGGCACAGATCTGGCCAAGGTTACAAAAAATTTCTGCTGCACTTAAGGTTCCTAAGAGCACAGTGGCCTCCATAATCCTTAAATGGAAGACGTTTGGGGTGACCAGAACCCTTCCTAGAGCTGGCCGTCCAGCCAAACTGAGCTATCGGGGGAGAAGAGCCTTGGTGAGAGAGGTAAAGAAGAACCCAAAGATCACTGTGGCTGAGCTCCAGAGATGCAGTCGGGAGATGGGAGAAAGTTGTAGAAAGGCAACCATCACTGCAGCCCTCCACCAGTCGGGGCTTTGTGGCAGAGTGGCCCGACAGAAGCCTCTCCTCAGTGCAAGACACATGAAAGCCCGCATGGAGTTTGCTAAAAAAACACCTGAAGGACTCCAAGATGGTGAGAAATAAGATTCTCTGGTCTGATGAGACCAAGATAGAACCTTTTGGTCTTAATTCTAAGCGGTATGTGTGGAGAAAAGCAGACACTACTCATCACCTAGAAGTACATCTTCGCCAGCACACCATGGATCAGCAAACAAGATTGTCC